>NW_024884475.1:37948094-38114270 GCF_019232065.1 Centrocercus urophasianus | reverse complement strand
CTAATACATGAATTGGGGGGGGGGGGGGAGGGGGGCATGTCGTCCCCCATCCCCTTCGCTGGTTCGGCCTGCCAGAACCCGAACGTGCACCGCCCCGTTTAACAACGACCGAGTGCGAACCGCCCACTCGCGCCGCCCTGCAGCGATAGGCGACCGTGTGCGCTGCGCCGCGCCCGCGAGAGGGCGCTGTGGTAGCGGATGCCGGGGCCTGTGCGGTTCCCGGCCTCGTGAAATTGGCGATCTAATACATGAATTGCAGACTGCAGTGCCTGTGTTGACCTCCTCTTAATGTGTTCCAAAACAAGCAGTTTCAGAACTAAGAAGTTAAATTTAATAATACTTCTATTGTACTGTCTTTACATGATTAATAAACTCAGTACATTTCAGTGTGTTTTCTAACTTATGGGTCTGTAGCTGTTGAAACCATGAAGCATATATAGAAAATGAATATAATATGCATTTTTTTAAAAATTGTGGTAATTATATAGGGTGTATTTTGGATATCAGGGTGCTTTGAGTTCCAGTTAATTTGGGAATTTTATCTGTGTGATGGTGCTTCCAATAAAGATAATTTGTTTTCATACTTCTCTTTTCAGGTATCTGAAATAATATTCATACCTTATCTTAAATTGGAAAGTTGCAGAGGTACTATCAAGTAACTATGAAATAATTGCATGGGCTCTCATGTGCATATATAAAAAAGTCTATATTGCCTTCTCTAAAGGAAATACAAAGCGTGACATTGTATGCCACTAAAAGATTAAGATGTATTAAGAGTTGAATTCAAGTTCTTTGAATTAATGAGCTGACTGAAGCAGAACAAATCTCACAAGCTTTACAGCTGAAAGGCCAACTTTATCTCATGTAGCAAGTAATTCAAGGAATAGCATCTGATTCCAGGCATTCTTTATGTTTAGGTCAGTTGGTATCATATGACTGTACTAAAATATTTCTTCTAACCATTAGAATCAAAATATTGCAATTAAGATGTGCAGTACTGTTAGCCAGCAAAAGAAGCAAAATTTAAAAAGACAGCAATGAGATAGAATGGCAATCTCTTATGGCGCTTGTTTTGATTCCTCCCCGCAGAGAAGATTTTGTGGCTATTTTAAGATGTCCAACCTTTCCCCTAATTATTTTCTAGGGAATTGTGAAAGTTCTGCTTCTCCTGGTATGGATATTTTTCTGATCAGAGATAGGCAGTAAAGACTGATCTTCAGAAATAATTACACACTTTCTACCAAAGTCATTACAAATGAAACCCCTGAAGTAGAACTGATGAAAGGCAGATGGGCAGATAGTTTTGTTTTTAAGGAGGAGCAGGCAGAGCCATCTCCTCCCATGGCAGGACATGGAGCAGCTGAAGAGAGGAAGAATATCACATATCTAATGTGATTCCTACAGCTAAAGGAGCAGAGAAGTGTCTTGTCCCACCTGGTTGGGTTACTTTAGCGCAGGTGTTATTCCCTTAACAGCTACTTTGAGGTAAATTTAGGCAATAGCTACTAAAGAGTGAAAATAGATCAAGAGGGAGACTTGTCACCACTCCTTGGATCTAGCATTGTACCAAGCTGAGGTCTTAGATCCATGGGTGGCAGATCAACAAAAGCAAATTGTACATATTCACCTGTATATAATTCTATAGGAACCATTAAGGCTCGGCCTGAACCAGTGATTGAGCACCTGGTGAAGGGGCAGAGCCAGCTCTGGGAGCACAGGTGTGAGCAATTCACCTGTGGCCAGCCTGACCGCATTTAAGGGCTGGCCAGCACCAGGGGAGGGTTTGCACTTGGAGATTCTGTCCTATGGAGGGCTTGGCAAGCTTTGATCTTCAGAGAGGGGTAAGTGGTCGTTCGTTTGTTTGGTTGTTCATTTGTTTGATTGTTGTCAGTGGCTTCCGGGCTGGTTTGGCCCGGTTCTATGACCAGCGGGGCAGAGGGATTTTGCAAAATCCGTGCCTCTGGAAAAAGGGAACAAGGGACCCCAAAATAATTAAAAACAGCAGCAATGGTCTGAGGAGAAACAAACTAGTTTACTAAATGTAGTATCGAAATGCAAGATAGCACACTATAATACAATACAATCAGAATTGAAGCTAATAAATATAATGAGAGAGAGAGAATGTCTGAAAGGTGGATAGGCCTCACCACAGCGCTGAGGTGAGACGTGCAGTCCAGCTGAGCAGCAGGGAGGTGGGAGCAGCGCCATGAAGAAGAACAGATGAAAAAAGAGCCCGTCAGGTGACCTTGCCAGGAGTTCCATCTCCTCTCCATGACTGCAGAGTCCCCTGGGGAATGTAGTTCTTCTTCTCTTCTGGGTAGGTACCCAGGACTTGAGCATTAACAGTTAAACTCCCAGTGCCCCCCGTGATGTTATGATGTGGAATACTGAAAACTGAAAATCACAGAACTATGATGATTCTGACCTTTGTCTTTCATGGATACTTTGAAGTTCACTTCAAACAGTTACACATGGCACTGCAGTCTCTACGGTAATCTGATTGCGTGTTGCCCTTGGGGCAGCAGTTCCCTTATGTTTAGGCAGTTAAGGATTCCAGAAGCTTTAGGAGTTTTCAGCAAAGGTGTCTCATGACAGGTGTTCTAGGGATGAAATGAGTGCATCCTGAGCTTTGGCTCCATGCCTGTTGAGACCCTGAAGAACCTGGGACAGCCTGAGGTGTGTAATGGTGGCACTGGATGTAGTGTGCTATCCTGATAATGATGTTTCTTTGGTTTAGTCATTCACAGTAGTATGGACAAGTTAATAGAATTGTTTTTTAATTTCTGGAAGGAATCTCTGTATTGTCTAGCTTGTTCTATGAAGGGTTGGTCTTTCCATTTCCCTCTTAACTGCTGTGTCAAGCCCCATAGGCGGTTTGTGCAATGTATCACTTCTGGACATCATGTGAATACATCAGGGGATGAGAATTCTGCATTTCCCTAGATAATCGGTTTAAGCAGTTAATCAGTTAAATATCTGTGCTCTATTTCTTGTTTAAACTTGTTTTCATTTGGCTTCAACCATTGCCCTTGCCTTGTCTTTTAGTTATACAGCTTTTGTTTTGTATCTCTTATTTTTGCTGAAGGTATCAACTTTTTAGTCTTTTTTAGGTAGATTAACCTACTTAAAATCTTGCTCTAAGCTGTGTTCTCCTTTTCTTGTATCATTTTAATGCTTATTGCTGTACCTTTTCTAGCTCTGTAGATGTAATGAAAAAACTGGCATGACAGTTGGGTGTACGATTGTAGGATTGCTCTCATTAATGTTACACTAAATAATAGCATTCTTCTATTCAGTTCTCTCCCATTCATAGATCTAAAGATAAAATTCAACCTGTTAGCCATAGCCTGACAGTGGAAGGAGAGTGAGTGTTTCCTCCTTTTTGACTCTGTCTTCTTCCTTAATTACTCTGACAGATGCAGTGTCCAATCTATAAATAATATCTGTATTTTCTATTCCTGGATATAATTCTGGGTTTGGCAGTGGTAAAATACATTTTTAACATCCAAGCTTGCCAAACAGAACTGTAATTTCGTATTTCTTTTCTAATTGTTGATTAATAGAGTTGAATACTGGTAAACTTAGTAGTGATGCCAGAAAAACCCTAGTAGATGCAGCTGTACTGAATGATGATTTCTAGTGGCTGTCTATAAATAATCTGATTTCTGAGCTGTTTTACACGTGCTTTACTCATATTTAATGGACCATTTTTCAGTTACAATTGAGAAATCTGAACAGATTTCCATTAAATGTATTAAGTGATTTAAACAAGGCTAAATGTAAAATGAGAGCTTTATTATACTATTCCATATTACTTGAATTATTTTTATTTAATTGAATCGGATATGAAGAAAGGCTGAGTGAACTGGGTCTGTTTAGCCTTGAGGAAAGATGACTGAGAGGGGCTTCTAATCCAGGTTTATAAATATCTGAGGTGTGGGGCCATAGTGGTGAGGCCAGTCTCTTTTCAGTGGTATGTGGAGACAGGAGAAGAGGAAATGGACACAAGCTGCAGCATAGGAAGTTTCGAACGAATGTGAGCAAGAACTTCTTTATGGTGTTCTGTAGAGCATCTTCAGGCATTTTGATTTAATGTTGCTTGTTCTTACTGATGAGTTTTGAGAATGTTTCTAAAGAGAGAATGCTTCAGAGAACACTTTCTTCTGTATAGAGATGTCAATACTGGCATCTCGAAGCATTCCAATATTGAAAGCTTATATTGACTTCACTGAGTATTCATTTGAAGAGAATATGAAATTTCATTGCATTAGTAACAAAACAATATAGGAACATCTTAGCACTTTTTGGTGAACTTCAACTACAAGAAAATCTTTAAAATTTGAAGTAGCCAGTTCTATGATTTTGTTTAGTTTGAGTCTGGAATGGGACACTCCGGTTTTCAAAATAACTGGAAATTCTGCTTGCTTCTGGATATTTAAAGCTGTCATCAGAATGCAAAATTTGCTGAAACTGGCACAGTAGATGATGTTATAATCAGCAGTAGGTTGCAGAAGTTGATTTAGATGATTTAGTACAAGCTGCATTTTATATTGTGACATTTTATGTCCTGTACTGGCTGCACTCAGACTGCAGGCACCGAGTTTGATTCTTTAAGGGCAAATACAGTTCTCAATTTCAACGAGTTCCCATATTCGTTTTCATGATACTATACTAAAAATAGTGGGTACATTTAAAAACAAATATACAGTGTTTGATTACATAAGCATTTGTCTTTGTAGTGTTCTGTCAAATGTGGAGAGCTGTCAACAGGCAATGGGATCCTGGAACTTATCAACATGACCTAGTGCAGAAAAAAAAAAACTAGAATGCCTGAACACTTCATGGATTTTTATTATTTGGAAATGCCTGTAATTGCTTTGTATTGAAGGGAAAAAAAAAAAAATGCAAGCCCTTTTCCAACTGTGCTTTGCAGAGATCTGGAACAGGATTTCCCAAGGCTGACTTTTAGTTATATTTCTCTGCTGGTGCTTTTGTTTTAAATTACCCATTCAGTCATTACCTTCTGCTGATTTTTACAGTAAATGCAATAGTTACAAATGGTTTAATTTTATATGTAAGTATTCAATAAAGCCCTCCAGCTGGCCAGATTCCTCCTGTGTAAGCATGCTGACACTTTTGTTTAGGAGATAGATCAGCATGTGCAAGTCTGTGGCCAATGAAATCTCCATTATCTCTGTTTGACAGGGAATGCTTTGAAAGGCTGTATATTTTTAATGAGTAAGAGAAATCAAAGAGGAAAGAACATCTTGCCTCTTTATACACAACAAAAGGGGCATATTTATTGACTCATTAATACTAAATATCAGTCAAATGTGTTGACAGTTGGCAGTCTCAAGTGTTCTGTCACCTATGGGGAGCCTTAAATTAGAATAAACAGTACAGCACACTTTGAGGGGCCATTTTTCTATCAGAATAGTGGGTGGGTCTCTGAAGATAATTTATTAACAGTGAAACTCAAGTCACAGAACTTCAGAGGAAATTCCAGGCTATAACTCATAACTTCATGGCTTTCTATTCTTGATTATTCCCTCCTCCTCAAACTTCAAATATTCATACAAAAAAGTAAACTATTTTTCTTTTTTTCCCTTTTGAGCATTCTTCTGGGCATGCTGTTAATGCCATATTTTTCCTCACTTTTTTTTTTGCCATGTTTTTCTCACCTTTTCTCCCTCCCTTCCCTTTTTGTACTGGCACATGCTCATTTCCCAGTGTTGCTCTTTAACTCAGCATTTGCTTTTTCCTATTTCTTATCCTGTTTTTTTATTAGACTTTTTTTTTTTTTACTTTTTATTTACTCCCCTTTCTTGCACATCAGGAGGACTCTTGGAATATTCAGCCTATTAACATGTCCTATTAAATGTGTTCTTCTCCTCAGTCTGCTTCTTTGTATTTTATAGAATTTCTTTTAAAGTGACTAGAGGAATAAAATCTTGGCTTTGCTTGAAAATTTCATCATCTAATGCAACTCTCAGTTGGAAAGAATTTCCTATATCCCATTCATATTTCTATTATTTGATATATATTTTATGGTTCAGGAAGTGGTGTTGGTTGGAGGACAGACTCTTCAGCAGGGCCTGTTGTTGTTGTTGGACAAGGGGAAATGTTTTCAAAGTGTAAGTGAGAAGATTTAGGCTGGATATGAGGAAGAAGCTTTTTTACACTAAGAGTTGTGAGGCACTGGAATGTGTTGCCCAGAGTGGTGGTGGAAGCCCTGTCCTTGGGACATCCAAGGTCAGATGGGATGGGGCTCTGAGCTACCTGATGTAGCTGTAGGTGTCCCTGTTCCTTGTCGGGGTTCTGGATTAGATGGCCGTCAAAGGTTCCTTCTAACTCAAAAGATTCTATGATTTGGATATCTGTATTTGTGAACAAAAAGGACTGTTTCACAAACTGTCATTTGGAATCATTGATAATAACAAGGCATATTGCTGTGCTATTTGTATGACCCTTCCTTAAACAACACACACCACATGCTATTCCTATTTGTTATGCCTTCTCTTCATCTTCTAATCTGATGGAAGGGAGCAAGAACCTGCTGTGTTTGGTTGGTATGGAGCAATTCAGCTTCCTATAGTTCAGGGCAGTGGGTGCTACTTAAAACAAAGAATTAAATCCCATTTCCCTGAAATGCAGTACATTGTATTAAGCTAAACTATTCCTATTCCTCTTCAATGCTTACAATATCCAATATAGTTGCCTAGACATATGTTCAGACTATAAACACTAATCCTAATACCTTTAAAAAAATCTCTCCCAGTAATGTCCCTTATAAGACAATATCCTTAGTTCTCATTTTGTCAGGCTTCTTTTTTTTTTTTTTTTTTTTTTTTTGGTACAACTGTCAAGAAAGGAGTACTGCAAAATACAGTTATTGTCTAGGTGAAAGGAAGATCTTACCATGATTGTACTAGGGAAATGTAGAGGTTGTGTATTTATTTTCAGAAGTGTATGTAATCTCATGGCTCTGCTGGGGTATCAGATCTTGTTCTTCATGGATACAGAAAGGCTGATCAGGCCTGAATTTAAATTATATAAATAAACCTAATTTCCTTATAAATAAAGGGGCTCACAAATTTTTAGGCTCTCTCTGTTTGGGTTGGATGTCTTTCTGGACGTTCCTAAGCTGACCACAGAGAGCTGTTGACTGTGTACAGATAGTAATAAGACTTTAAATAACTCTAAAAAGCAAGTTATTCTTAATTAGAAGCGATTGTACTTTCTGGTCCTTCAGATAGTCTTCAGAGGAAATGTGAACATTAGATTTACAATATAAAGAATAAAACTGTGTGAGTGTGGAGGGTTGAAGGTCAAGACTCTGTACTGTGACTGGTTTTAATGCACTGCCAGCTAGCCAGAAATAAAGAGTGAATTAAAATCTTCAGCAATGCAACTTCTTCCAGTTGCATATATAGGAACTGCATATCCAGTTCCTAATAATGCATTTATTAGATCCATCAATTTCAGACTGCGAAGATTCCTCAGCCTTCTGAGAACTTACTGAGGAGAAAAAAATGGATATAACTTATCAGAACAGCAGCAATTAACAGTCTGTTTTATATGCTATGCCAAAGACTGCAGGAAAATCTATCCTGCAGTTGACCCTATGATGTCAGCAGCCATTCCATATGTTAGGGGGAACTCAGCTCTAAAATGTATTTGATCACATGCCAGGCCTGCTGATTGCTGAATGTCAAAGAAAACAAGAAAAACTGAGCACATAATACAAAACTGTGCAGAGGAGGGTCTGTTACTGAGAGAGTTCAAAAAGAGTATTTTGGATGTGAGTCAAGAAAAAGTTGTGATTGTTTGGAAAAGAGTGCAAGGTAAAAAATTCTCTGTTGTGGTCTCTTGTGTTTAAGGGGCCATCACAACCTTCTTCATTTGGTTAGTCTACCTGTGAAGAGCTTCCAGGTGAGTTGTTATCACAAAGGCAGGCAACATGTAAATTGAAGGTGACTAGAGCTTTTCTTTTGATGAATATTCACAGGAATAGTCACTGAGCTGTCTATAATTACTAGTGAAGAGGAAGACACACAGCACTAATTTTGTGACCTCCAAATTTCCCTATTATTAGTGCTGTATCAAATATCACATAAAATTTGAGCAGGAAAAAAGAAGTTAATTATATTCATATTAATGTGTGTAAATTGAGGGGTTTTTTTGCTACTTTTCAGAAGAAAATGGAACTAAAAATGGTTAATAGGCGAGAGCTCAAGTACTGGGAAAGGGGAAAAAAAATCAATATTACATATTTCCCCTTTTTTAAGATACACCCTTCACCGATAAATAAATCTGCATGCAAAAGTAAAATCACTTCAGCCACAGGCTTGTTTTGTCAAACGCTCCTTCAAAATTCTGTTTTGTAAACAGGGCTGCTCCGGAAGTAGTGCTTCCTATTTTATGATGTTGGCCCATGATGTCAGAGACAGATGTTTGTATTATGGCAGTAGAGGTTGAACCTTCACACCGGCATCCCGTTGCATTTTGTTGCTGTGCAACACACGGCAGCAGAGAAACGGTCTGACAAAGTGGTTTCTGATGTGGAAGTGTGTATGAAGCAGAGGTGTGTCATCAGATTCCCCCATGTGAAGGAAATGGCGCCACTGATGCTTGCTGAATGTTTCTAGAGACCGATTAGTGGATGTGGGGCACAGTGATACAGTGGATGGTGTATTTTCACAGTGATGAGAGTGAAAGGCAAGCTGTGTTCTACATGGCCACACAGATTGTCACACTACAAAATGAAGAGCATCTTGATCACCTCATCTGTGCCAATCAGCTAACAGTGTTAACTGCTGAAAAATAGCATGTTGTGGCTGAGAACTTTATCAAGTAGTGTTATTGTGCTCTTTCTAGCAGTTGTAGTTTCCATAGAAATAAATAGGAGTGACCTGTGTACAGTGAATAATTTTGCATTTCCCTTCATAGTTCAGAAACATCAGATTGGTTATATCTGGGGTATTTTTTGTTCAGTGTGTTTGTTGTGGAAACGCAGCAATCTGCTAGTTAGTAGGAGACAAGCTGAGATACCAGTTCTATGAGGAATCCTGAACAAGAAGCTGAAAAGCAACTATTTAAAAATCAGCAACCCTGTTTCAGATTGAGACAAATTGAGAAGCGCAAAGGCATTGTCTTTACCAGGTTTTATAACTCATCGAATTGCAGAAACAGTGAAAAATATTTTTTTAATGGTGTTGATGGTGAAATACCTTCTAATAACAAAAAAAAAAATAGTAGAGGTGAGTCTCTTCTATACAAAAGAAAAGAAAAAAAGGAAAGTCAGTAACTGCCTATTTGATCTGAATTATGTGTGAAAGTGGCAACCCTTGCTTGATATTTTTTTCGAAGAGAAATTTTCATGCAGCAATGGAAATAATTATAAAAATGCATATTTACCATGTTTTCAGTAGAAGTTGCCATATTAGCATACATGTTGTTATCATACATTAATACTGCATCTTAAAACACTCTTGTCTGTGTGTCTGGAGTGTCACTGACTCTGACACAGAGTGCCTGTTGTAATATTCCCTTTCAGTGTGACAGCACAGCTGGTTTGCCTCTGTCACTGCCTCCCCCTCTGCACATTCCAGTGCTCAATATTTCTGCTTTCCCATTTCTCACCTTAGTCTTGTTCCTTTGCTCTTTGAACAGTCATGCTTGCTATTTCAGTTGGAATCATTGATAATAACAAGGCATATTGCTGTGCTATTTGTATGACTGAGTCATACAACTTTGACTGAGTCAAAGGCTTGCCTTTTTTTTTAAACACAAGCAAGGGACTGCATGTGTGTAACTGAGAGAGGAAGCTGATCTTTTGTCATTAAGATAAGAAGAAAAATGGTCTTGGAGACTACATCTTTTCAAGAATTGTTCTGTGACATGTGACTGTCTCTTTGTAGGTCTGCTGTCATGCAGCATTGTCCTTTTTTTAGTCTAACCTCCTGTAATAAAGCATTTGTTGGTCCTGTATCTCAGTCTATTTGACAGAACACAGGAATGACACTGGGGTGCTGGTTTTGCTCAGCTTGTGTGGCAGCAACATCCACAAGTCCACACTGTTCTCACATATGTGTGACAAGAGCAGCAGCATCTCCAGCAAGCTGCTGGAAGAACTAATGTATAGCCATTTCAGAGGCAGTCAGAGCGCAGTTATTATCTACAATTCTTATTTTTCAGTACTGTTCGTATCTTTCCTTATCCTCCATATTCCTTGCACTTAGTTTGTGCCATGGTTTCCAGTGAGGATTTTATGATAATAAAGGGGACAATTGATGTACTTTCCTCTCTCAGATCATCATATTTAGGAGTTAAAAACTGAAGTTTAGACTAAGGTAATTAGAAAATTGAGTGATGCTGTTTTTTATGTGGTTTTCTTGCTACTGTCCTCCTAAGGAAGAGAAAGCTTGAATCACGTGGTACTGAAGATAATCTAGTGCACAATACAAAGCATCATCCAACTTGTGTAATCATACCGCATGGTTATTTTCCCTCCCTTTTCTTTGTGTAGCAATAGCATCCGCAAATACCATATGTAAACATCCCAGTTACTACTCGTTTGTGACTGATGCCCGCTCTTGATTTTATTCCATACTGTTTTTGTACCTCATGGAGGAAGACTGGTATGTAAAGGTTTTATTTTTCATGTGAAAATTACATTAAATTGGCTAAGAGGGATTGATATCACAATGTGATGATGGAGTGAACTTCAGACTTGTACCTTTCAGCTTGTTCTTTGAAACTTATTTAGCTTTCATATTGGATGTCAGATAAGGACTATCGTTTATAGTACAAACTGAGTTAGCTGAACTAATGATAAGAATAAAAATCTGGTTCTACTTTATTATTGTTTTGTTTTGCTGCAAGAACTAAAAATAGCATGTAGTATTAACAAATATTGTTGAAATAAAGCTGTTTCATACCAGGTTTAGATTATTTGAAGTCTGAATGTTTTTTATAACACCACAGTTTTGTAAGGGTATCAGAGAATTCTGCTATTTCATCTTAAAATGTAAGGAGAGGCCTAGTTCTCAGGCAGTATTTCTTCCAACAAGTTTGAAGAAGTAATTGTGATAAATTTAATTGACCATCTTTTATGTCCTGAGTATTTCTAGTTAATTCTTTGATAACCTTAACAATGAGGTGTGCAAGTCTTTACCTCTGGTTGTTTTCTAACTGTTGGATCCATCAGGTGTGATGGAAATTGTGTGCTGTGGGTTTGCAGGTTGGAATTGTCTTTTGGTCTGGGAATTGCTTTTTCATAATCAAGTCTCAGCTAAACAAGGAAATACTCCTGCCTCCTTCCCATTTATTAACTATTTAACTCTGAAAATCCTCAAGATTTTCTTCTTCACTGGTTGTGAATGCAGAACGACTTGTGTTGTACTTTGAATTTTTAATGATTGATTTACAGTCTAGTATGGAATTTTTAGTTTTTTTTTTGCATAACGAATCTTTTTAATACTATTACACTGCTCTTGTTTTTATCTTTTTGTTGAGCTAGCACTTAAAGCTTTCTCATTCACAGGGCCTAGATCTTCAGATTATGTTGTTTCTGTGGGAAGAAATGCATATATTCTATGTTGTGTTTTCTTATACCAAAGTTAATGGCAATGCCAAACAAGATAGCTTGGAGAGTACTTTGTTATTAAATAACGATCTATATGAGCCACTTTTTGAGTCCATGTTTTTACTATGTAAACTCTATTGTAATGATGGCAATTAGTTTTGTTAGGGTATAATAACAATTCAAGACACTTTGCAATGGTTTGTGATAGAAACTCTCCATGTGCTGGGAGAATCTATGAAGTGTGCTGACTAAATGGTATCTGATGCTCCTTTGATTATACTTTGGGTGAAAATCTGGTCAACACATGAAATGCAGCTTATTCTTGCTTGCTTTAGCTAAAGAAAAAAATGATTAAAATAACACTGCAGATGGCTTATGTCTGTAGTTTTGCTCACCTCAATGATGGTTACACTGAGTCACACTCAGTAAGACAACTGTTGTCTCCGCTTCATGTGGTGTTATTTTAAAGGCATTTCTTGGTCCCATATCGTTCCTCTGCTGCATTCACTTCTCCTGTTTTTAACTTTCTGTGGGTCTTCTAGTCTTCACTTTGTAATGTGATATGTTTAATGTGCAGTTCTAGGAATGTGATTTCTTTGTGGAAATGTCTATGGGTGCTACTTGAGTCTGTCCTTAAAAAGTGATACTTCTCTTGTTGGGTTTTTTTTTCCCCTATGTGTTCAAGTATTTTTTGTTTATTCTTGACAACCTTTCCAGATAATGTAAACAGGCTATCTGGCATTTCTGTTGAGCTGATAAAATGACTTACTATTGCTTCTTTCAGCAACCACTTCAACTTCTTTGGCAGTATTATCTGAATACTTCCTCTTGCCTTTCCGCCTCTATTTTTTTAACTGTTCTCTCCTTTGTTTTTTAAAAGAGCTTTTTTTTTTTTGCTTTTTATCTAGGAAAAAAGCCATCTCCAAAAGTGTTTTTGAAACATTCATGCTTTCTTTGGCATGTTTCCTTTCTTTAACACAGACCCTCATAGCTGGTCTGTAGGCTTATTCTTCTGGGAGGCAGCTGTAATTAATGCATGAGATACCTCCTTGGGAAAAAAGACAAGGCCTTCGTCATCATGGTGTCCTCTTGGGATGGACTTAGGTCGTATAATATTGGAAATGTGCCCTGTGGTTTGATATGAAACTGCTGATTGGGTATTATGGAAATTTCTTCTCAGAAAGGGTTGTTGGGCGCTGGCATAGGCTGCCCATGGAGGTAGGGGAGTCACTGTCCCTGGAGGTGTTCAAGAATTGTGAAGATGTGGTACTTAAAGATGTAGTGGGCAATATCGATGGTCGGTGGATGGTTGGGCTGGATAATCTTAGATGTCTTTTCCAACTTTAATAATTCTATGATTCTAGTGGTATAATACTTTGTATTTCATCTTTTTGATATGCTCTTAGTAATTGCCAGGAGGGGCATTTTTTAAAATCTGGTATTCACCCAGTCTCCACCTTGTTTTCACATCAGTTTCTCAATGTGTGGAAAAAATAGATCTGGTAATTCTTGCACTATGAGAGTCTGGGTCCTTCTGATTTCCTGTGGTCTTTTCTAATATACTTTATAAAATTCCTTTGATGGACTGCCTTTTAGTTAGGAGATGCGATTTTACTCGGGCTTTCCACACACACATGGATTTTGAGAATGACAAGTTATTCTGTAGCATGTTTAGCTTCATTGTCCATATCCCCTTTCTTTATTCAAGATTAGGTTATAAAATACACAGAACTTTGCAATTACAAAATAATTTCTTAGATTATTGATCAAAGTTACTGCATTGAGAGATATTACCTACTCTCCTTTGTGTTCCCACAAAAGATTGTGGCAGATAACCTTATGGAATAATGGCAGTCACAGCTGTTACTATTGTTTAATTGAAATTGCAGTACTCTTAATTTCAGAATTCTATCTACCAGCCAAGGGATAGGAAAAAAACGTTTTTTTTTTTGTTTGTTTTGGTTTTTTTTTTTGTTTTTTTTTTTTTTCAAGGCTTAGGCAAATTTTTTGTCTAGTAAAAAGTACAGAAAGATATAAAATAAAAGGAGGCTGTCTGGCACAAGCCCTTGCTGTAACAAATATTCTGTGTGATAAGGAGGCCTGGGTTGGTGAAGTGGCAGAAATATCTTGTGTGCCCAAACCCAGCATGCAGGTGTAGCCCACACATGAGTTTGTGTTTTCATTTGAAGTTTGCTTTTGTGGGACTAGGAAGAACAAATATTTTAAACATGCTAATTCAACCTGTGCTTGTCTCTAGTGGGATTCCATGGATAGATAGATTAGCAGCAAATGTCACACACACCTTAATAAAGCTTTTGACACTAAAATGATATTCTGTTAAGCAAATGGGTGCAAGACAGTGTAGATGAAGCTACTACCATGTGAATACATAATTTGCCGGTAAGTCATAGTGTAAGTATTGAGGGTTTGTGTCCATTATTGTTCATAGTTCTGTGGTATAACTGGCAGGACTCAAAGCCAGAGGGATCTGAACAACATATCTGTCTCATTCCTTTTTGCCTGTCACTTCTCCTGCTCTTTGCTTTTCCTTGTTCCCTCTTTCTCTTTTGCTTTCTTCTGCTGTTGTTTCTTTCTGTGAACTGAACTGCTTCCCATTCCTTCTCACTTCAAACCTCTTTTTTTTTTTAATGTGAAGAGGATTGGCTGCTCTAAAAAACACTCTCAGAAAATAATTATAAAATTAAGTTGTCAGATAGTTCTAGAGTCATTGTGAACATAGAGGGTTTTTTTTTTTTTTTTTTTTTTTTTGTATTAGCAGCTCACACAGACACAGCAAAGCAGATGGGGAACGGCTGGGACAGGACTCCAGTTATCCCCTGTTTAGAGGTGGCTCTGGCATCTTTCCTAAGTTGGTTTACTTAGTGCGAATCTGCCTCTTGGAAACACACAGAAAATTTCTGGGCTTCATTCTCTAAGTGGGGAAGATCCATGGTATATTACCAATTGCATTTCACTCCTGTAGTCCCCTTCTGAAGTTGGACATGTGATTCACATTGCTGTGCGTCTTGAAATAGCCATACTGGATGCATATGCATTCAGATGAAAACCCTGAATGCAGCCTTTGCTGTTAAGAATTTATAAGACAAACACCTTCTATATTTGGAATCTAACCTCCCCTTTTTCCTTCTTGAAGAGGATTTAGAGCGTATGTGCAGTGAAGTTTCTGCTATTTACAGGAGTACTTACAGATGCTTGCATTAAAGTACAAGCAGTACTAATTCTGTTCATACTAACTGCTAGATTATGTCAAAAGTTACATCCTGTGGCTGAGAAGGGGAGAAGTACACAGAAGTACTTCAGAATCCTCTGTTCTCTTCTTTGCATGAGACAAGTGATTCATCAGCAGCTGCAGATGAATCCCACCTTCTCACAGGTTCCTTAGCAGTCAGTATCACATTAAATTCTACACAGCACCTGCTTGAATTCCCTTTCTTCTGTGGCTGACATGCTTCAGTGAAGAATACATAGATGTATGCTGATATTTCAGTGTTCTGACAGGCTGTGAAAGTTTCATGACTTAGATCTTGCTAAAACATTCAATCCAAAGGGAGTTAGGCTGCCAGTTCAGAAGTAGAAGTGGAAGTTCAATAAAAAGTGGGAAAAACTTGAAGCAAAAATAAATCAGGAATATTTTTAACACAAGAAGCAAATTTAATTATTTGCTGTAGCTGAAATAATCTCTGGAAATGTTTGGTTTTTTTTTTTTTTTTTTTTTTTTTTAAAGTAAAGCTGGCTAGTTTTTCCTTTTGGGAAAGGTAAGAGCATTTAATATGAGAAAGCTATTGAAATTGAGCTGATGGTATATGAGGAAGCTTTTGTTAAAACATTATCAGTTCTATTTGCTTCATGCACAAGTTGTCCTACTGAAGCATAGGAAGAAGTTCAGGAGTAAGACCAACAAATTCAAGCTCACAGTGGGAGGAATGGTTGTGTTGCATGGCTTCAAAAACACAACTCTTTCTTTTACCACTTAAGTAGAAACTAGAAGAGACAAATACAGATACACAAAGCCCACAGTCCTCATGTCTGATGTGGCAAATTATATGGTCATGGAGTTCTGACTACTACATAATGTGGCATCACAGGCTATGTCTGTTAGCACTGGGAGATGAAAGCTCCTATTGGCCTCTCCCAACAGGCTGGTGTCCAGATGAACCTCAGGGCAGCAAGCATGGCTTTCTCTGAGAATTTTTTTTTCCTTTTTCAAGAATATTATTACCTTTTTCTGTGAGAAACTTGATTGAGGAAAAAAGAGGATTCTGACTTGAGCTTCAAAAGAACTTAAAACTAAATATAAGCTTACGTCCCATGGTAGTTTTAAAGGAGAAATTCTGTTTTGCATTGCAAGGTAGTTGATTGGTAGTTATGTTGCAGAGTCTAGCTGCGAACTTTGGCTCTGCTTTGGCCTAGAGTCATGGCATCCAGCTTGTTGCAGTGTGTGGAGTATGTAAAGCATTCAACTATATAAATCTGTAGTCTCTAAGGAACAATCCTTCCATGTCTGACATTAATGAAGCGCACCTGCACAGTGTTTGACTATTAAGCAGATCTGTGTTGTTACATTTATCAGAGCTATCTGAATCTACCAGTATACCATAACTAAGGCAATAAAAAAGGAACAGCTTGTTTATTAGGAATGCAACATTTTCAGTGTTTTGGCTTTCATTCTTTGCAACATCTGTTGTACAGCACTAGGTATGATCGATGTCTACTTATCTACATTATGTGTTCATTGAAACAATAATGCAAATTGTTTCCATTATTGTTACTGGGGAAAGTGGAAAGCACATAACTTCAATTGTTATTGAGGAAAGGTAATTTGTGTCAGCTTTCTGCATTTTGTTTAGACTAAAGGCAATTTATTATTGTTTCTTAAATTTAATTGTGAAATACAGAGTTGTTTGGCTAATGACGTGTACGTGTGAGAAAGAAATGGGGTCAAAGTTAAAATTTAAAAACGGAAGAAAGGAATGCAAGAGTTAGAGCCAGCTGGTATCTACAACTTCACCTGCTTCCTGTTAGAGTGAATTTCTATTCTAATGTCTGGATTTATACTTCATGGGTGGAGAGATTCTAGTCTAGGCTTTGCAACACTGATGGCCAACTACATGCTTCCAAGTTTGGGAAGCTGAGAGCTGGATCAGGACTCCTCAGTAGTGCAGGCAAAGCTTAGTTTTGTGGTGCTGTGTTTCTGACAAGAGTGGTGGAAAGCAGTTGGTTGAAATGATCTGGGTGGGATTGATGTAAGCAGGAGAACAAGAGGAGAGTGTAAGAGGAAGGTGTGAGTGAAGTGAACAGGAAGGCTAAGAAATGATCCATGTGTGTCTAGAGTGAATCCAGACTGGTGAAGAATTCACAGAAAGAGCAAAGAAGCAGAGGCTGCTCCAAGGTGTTGTGGAAAGCTGTGTTACTGGAGATGCTCTCCTACCTTCATGTAATCTGACCTGAAAGTGTGCAGCCTTGCCTCCATGCTCTTTTTTGGGGGGTTCCATACCAGTATTCTGTCCTTCTCCAAAACTCTACGGTACTCCTTTCTTCTTCCTCCCTAACTATGAATCTCCTTTGAAGTGTCATGTGCCTGTGAGGATGAGGGAAGGCCAGGGAGCCACAGTTAATTCTACTACCCTGGGATGAGGAAAGGGGAATGGAAAGGTTACTGCTGGGAGAGGAAAACCCCTGCTGGAAGAGCACTGATGGTGGCACATCTGGCCTTCTAAGGCTTCAGTATTTGTAAGGGGGGAATTAGTAAGTAGATTATATTCATATAGAAAAATAGACAGTATTTTTGAATGGAAATGTAAATGTCAATGTGTACTTCTGTTTTTCTTATTGTTTTTCTCTACTTTGTGAGAGAAGTAAAGAAATGCCAGGCCCTGTGAACCATTAGCGAGTTGTTATAGTGTGTTGGATTGTTTTTTAATTAGGCTGACACTGGAAAGCAGTGTATTCTGTTATTTCTGTACACTTATTGTTTCCTTCTTACCTTTTTTCAACCTCTTTATTGAATGTTGTCATTTATAATTGTTTCTTTTATGTCCTTGAGCTGTGGTTGTGATTTTTTTTTTTTTTTTTTTCCAGATATCAACAGTTTCCATTCCCCTTCTGTGATGTGCTTTAACTGGTATGAAACCAGAGGTAGGAACTCCATCCTTCTCTTGAAGATTCTTTTATATCAGAGGTCTTTTTTTGACTCTTTTTGTGCACTTCAGACCAGCTAAATTGCACAAAATGGATAGGCAGTGCACATAACTGATGCAACACAGTAGTGTTCACATCTCTTTTTTTTTTTTTTTTTTTTTGCTACTTAAGCTGTCTCTGTGGAAGACAGTTATCTTCAGACAGAAATGAAGCAGCTGAGTGTGTAAGTAAATAAGTTTAGGAAGTGCAACCAGAGAACCTATGTTTGCATTCAGTTTTACATTGAAGTTGTAAGTATAGGCCTATAACCATGCATATTGGACTGAATGTCATTTGTTCATAAGTACTTTTCTGAGATTGCCTCTAAATTTATAGTCTCATTCTTTCCTCCCTGTCTGCATTGTTCTATTTGTATTAAACAGAACTGCTTGTTGACAGAGATGTTCACTGTATTTTTGTGTGAAATAGAGGACTGTGAAATGTCTGTAGCAGAAAAGATATCCCAAAGAGCAAAAGAACCCAGCCATGAGTGCTACCGTTCAGGCACTGGTACACCTGCAATAAATGAGAGCTCTACTCCAAGAACTATCTGAAGTCTCTGGAACACTCTGGAAGTTGTAGATATGTCACAGGCTCTCTTTCCTGATAATGCATTCTACTGTACACAGAACAGAAAATTAAATGTTAAAAAATGCTGTAATGTAATTTCAAAAAAACTGAGTGCTTTTATCAAGTGTATGAAAGAGTAATTTGTCCAAGATCTGACTGTCTGGTATTGATGAGGGACTATTTTCAGTAACCACCTGAGAGGCAAATATTTGGATATTTAGGATGTGGATGAACATGACAGAAAACATTAAGCTAAGACCAAGTGATGGAAGTAATTACTGCTATGGAATGATATATCTCAGTGAAATTTTGATGGCCGTTCCCCAAAACAATACAAGTTACCATTCATGGAGATAATTTTTCAGTTTGTTCTTTAGAACTAGGGAAGAGCTCCTTTAAGCCATGCTCCTCAATAGTCTAGCAAAGAAAGCTGTGGCCCTCCACTATGGCTAACATGTTCTCATGCCACAGGTTCACAGTTTGCTAATGTTACTGCTTGAGGTCCACACAGCTTAGAGTTCTACACGGAATTTCAGTAGGCAATAGGTAGCTGTGATTCTAAGCATCTGCTCAGCTGAAACTTTAGCCATGTCAGTCATTTTGCTTTAGGTAGGCTACTGTAAATGTACAAGTAGTGTCTAAACATTATTATTAGATTATAATGGCATTAATTGAATTAATATTCATTTATACTACAGCTTTTTCTGTTGAATTCTAAGAAAATCAAAGTATATTCCCCAACTCATTCTGAGGCACTAAAAATAGTGCCTTGAATTTCAAGGAAAACAACCCTAATGGGAGTACCCACATTTCTTTTATTTCAACTCTGCTGTTTTAAATAGTCATTTTCCCTAGAATGTATGTGCAGCATCCTCTCAGCATGTTGAAAGCTTCATTAATTGTTTGTGGAGGATCCAGATCAAGAACCAGCAAAATACCAGCAGCATGACTTTAATCTCCTCTCAAGCTTTCATGCATCTGACCTTTAGAAATTTCTCTTTTCTTTTTGCTCATATCATGCAACGCATATCATTATGCATTCATTGTACTTCTAAAAATTCATAAATATTGTATCACCAGCATTGAAATAGGGTTTATGAATCAAAGCAATTAATTTCAAAGATGTCTTTTTTTAAAAAAAAAAAGCAAATATTTCTCTTCAGGAATATAGAGCAGAGGCACGTAACATAAATTGAATACATTGGAATAGTTAAAGTAAAAATAAATTACATTATGCTCAGAATCATATGTCAGTAAGAGGCTTTGCCAGTTCATTTCTTCACTTCAATTATGTCATATCAACTAATTAATTAAGGCTTTCTTTCTTAGCACCTGTTAGGGAAGAACAGCAATCTCAACAATAGCACACCTATGAGCCACTGACAATGAAAAGCTTGTGCTGTGTCTGGATGTTTTCAAGGTGTGCCTTTTCCCCCACTCAAGTCACTAAAAGAAACTTCCATAGATACAATTTCCAATAATGACTGACTGACCAGGGGGAAAAAAAATGGATGGTTAAAGTATCCTCAATCTTAAGTCATGCATAAGAACACTGAAATTTGACTTGAGGTTTTTTTCTTTTAGTTGGGAAGGAGATTCTCAACAGGTAAGTTTGGTGTGTTTTAACCTCAGACAAATGAGGGACGTTAATTAGCAGGCATGGTGGTGATGGGATGATGGCTGGACTGTATGATGATCTTTGCTACCTGCTGCTGCACCAACAGACTTGCTAGTAATGTTTCAGAACGGTCAGTTGTATGCTGGATTGTAGTTAAGAAGTATTTGTGAGGAAATTATAGTCTGATACTGCAGACAAAGACAACAAAAGTTGTCTCCGTACCACTGTGATACTTTTCCTGATCATCAGCATGAAAAGCATCATATTTACATTGTTCTTTTGAAAGGAAAGGAAGCTGAATGTTGAAACCAGGGTGATATCTCTACTGGAAGACACCAGTTTTAGAAGCACCTGTGAAATTTTCTAGAGACTTCTGTGTACTTCCTGAAACAAAGCACTTATAATTACTCGTACTCAAAAGGACTAGTAATGACATGGAGCTGTTTGAACAGAAGCTTGATGTCTCACTGAAGGGTAGGTTGCACATGCTAGCTCACTCTTTTACTTACCGGTATCAGTAAGTATGGTATCTCTTACATACTTTGTGACTGGAAAAATATGGGTTTCCCTCACTGCAGCTCTGCAGAGCTTCTGTGGGTGAAGCTTGTCTATTGCAGAGTCTCTGCTATTTTTTCTCTGTATGGGCACACCACTGATCCAGCCCATTCATCTGACCCTATTCAGAAAGCAGATGAAAAAGTCTTTATAATAGGAAAATACTGACATCCTGAGGGATTTTAAATTCTTTTAAGTTTTCAATCCTGAGGGACTTATCAAAAGCTCAAAAAATGAAGTTTTTGAGATGCAAAAATTATTTTGTGGACTGATTCCTTAGTTTTTACTCATGAAAATAATTAATTTTGCTAAATGATTATTTTAAGAAATAGAAGTTGCATGTGCTTATCCAGAACTAGAATGTGGCCCTGTTCAATTTGGTATTTGTCTCACCTCCTCTTTGTACTGCAAGTAGAAGAAACTAAGTGTGGAATAAATTCAAAACTACTTTAAAAAAAAAAATAAGTGAAATTTGTCCATCAGCTACTTTGAAACACTTTAAAAGGAAATCTTTAGAATAAAGACTAAACCAATGGAATTACTACCAATATTCTTGTCCTCTAGGGCCAATATGCTTCTCTTGAATTCAGTGGTAATAGGCTCAAGCTTGAGTTCCAATTCATGTGTCATTCAGGCACACTCCTTGGCTTTGTGCATCAACACATAAGGGGCATGTTAGAGCAGCAGTCTTGGGAAAGCCTGACCAATTCTATGTGCACTGTAACTGTGAGCTGGACAAATGTAGGAGAGTGATGCCTGGTTCTTTCTTAGAATCATTCAGGTTGGAAAAGACCTCTAAGATCATCCAGACCAACCATCCATATACCACCAATATTGCCCACTAAACCATGTCCCTCGGTACTACATCTAAACATTTCTTGAGCACCTCCAGGAAGAAGTCATCTTAGATATGTTGTATTAAAGCACATGGTTTAAGATCATCTGTTTCACTTTGTGTTGGAATGCAGCTGGGGAGAAGCATGAATGTATGCCTGCAGAAAACTCTGAGAGGTACTATTCTGTTGATGAGCAATTAAAGGAATTGGACTGTGCCTCATAAGAAAGCTCATTCTAATTTGTGCTCAACAGAAGACCAGAAAGTGCAGGCAGTTGGTGTGTGCCAGACTAAAGGAGCGATGTGAGAGAGTGCCTGGAAAGCACTTGTCTGGAGTGCAGACAGAAAGATGCATTTCTTGTTACGTAAACAGATTGCTGAAGTTCTGAAAGAAGAGTCAATGTCTCATAATAACAGGAGTTGAATTGATACAATTTTTATTATTCTGTAAGCCTGGAAAATTCTTCTGTTTGAGTTTAAGTTATTACTAAAAGGAAAGCTACACCATTGCGTGTCTGGTTTATTGCTTTTGCCTTTTAAAGGCAGAAGGGTATAGGTATAGCAAAATATTGTTGTGCAGCGTCTATAATGTGAAACTACTTAAGTAATTTCTATGACTTATGATAGTTGGGCTGTAAAGATCTTGACATAAAAAATTCACTTCTTGTTTGCCTGAATTTCAGGCAGCTGAGGATTCATTTGCCTTCTGAGGCTGAATTTCTGATACAGAACTGATAGGGATCAGGTGTCTGTTCTGACACCACATGGTTCTGATCTCCTGACTCAGCAGCAGAATGTAAAAGTCATGAAACGACTGCTGCAGCCTTAGGAGCCTTGTCTAGCAGAGAAATGGTTTCTGAAAGCTGAACTTTTGAGGCTGTTTTACTTGTATCGGAGGGGTAATTACCCTTTTCTCCACATGTACACATTTGTGCATTCTTGTTCATGTTCAGTGCGTTCAGAAGAGATAGCATTCCCTAAAAGTCTTGTACCATGTTTCTAGAAGTCTGGAAAATGAATGGGGTAAGTATCCTGTGATGCACAGCCAAAACAGGATGTTCATCTCCATAAATTTCAACTGAATGTGTGTAATGCACAGAAATGCATATAGTTTAGAAATTCTCGGAACCAATCAAAAATGCACTGGGACGTCCTACATATAAAGTAATTTTGAAGCTTGTTTCATAAACCATATCTGATCTTTGGAACATAAAAGCAAAGGTTTGAATTTTCTACCTGAAGCTATTTTTCAAGTAACTTCAGCCTTGAGATTAGATTCAGAACTACTAGAGGAAAATGGGCCTCTCCTGCTGTCGTTTTTTCTGACCTTGCCATGCACTCAGGAATTTCCATCTGTCTGACACCAAAAAATCATGTATCCAGCTGCACTCTTTGCATTTTGGGCCTCCCAGGAGTAGCACAGCATGGGGCTGCCTTTTCACTGCTGCTGTATTTTTGCTGCTTTTGCAATATGCTTAGCCTGAACTCACACTTTTACACAACTTTCTAAATCGTTTTACTAGGCTTAGGTAGTTGAAATAACTACCTAATGTGATGTGAGAAAAGTTTACCAGTGATTCAGAAATGTTTAGAGATATCCCATGAAAAAAGGTAGTACATCAAATGCTTTTACTTTTTTCAGTAAAATATGATTCAAGCAAAACCCCCTCCCAACCTTTGAAGTGCTGGCCCAGAATTGGTTGTTCGTGACTTACTAATCTTTAACATTCAGAGTTCTGAAGTACACAATGCTGATTATGGTCTAAATTGTGGAAAATATCTTGGTAAGGCTGCAAGGAAGTTAAAACTCTTCATGTGGGCTACATAATACACTTCAGTAGTACTGAAGTACTAGGAGACAAACAAGCCTAGAAGCACCCTTATGAAAAGGAACTGAGGATGTGAGTTGAAGACTAGCCCTTTACTATCTTTCTATAATCTGAAGTCTCTAGGCCAGAGGAGGGCCACTAAGATGATCAGAGGGCTGGAGCACCTCTCCTATGAAGAAAGGTTGAGGGAACTGGGATGAGCTGCTGGAGGGGAGCTCTGCGGAAAGGGACCTGGGTGTCCTGGTGGATGACAGGTTGGCCATGAGCCAGCAGTGTGCCCTTGTGGCCAAAAAGGCCAATGGCATCCTGGGGTGCATTAAAAAGAGCGTGTCCAGCAGGTCGAAGGAGGTGATCCTCCCCCTCTACTCTGCCCTGGTAAGACCTCATCTGGAGTACTGTGTCCAGTTCTGGGCTCCCCAGTACAAAAAAGACAAGGATCTCTTGGAAAGAGTCCAGCGGAGGGCCACGAAGATGGTGAAGGGCCTGGAGCATCTCTCCTACGAGGAAAGGCTGAGTGAACTGGGTCTGTTCAGCCTTGAGAAAAGGAGACTGAGAGGGGACCTGATCCAGGTCTATAAATATCTAAGGTGTGGGGGGCAGAATGGCGAGGCCAGACTCTTTTCAGTGGTGAATGGAGACAGGACAAGGGGAAACGGCCGGAAACTGCGGCATAGGAAGTTCCGCACAAATGTGCGCAAGAACTTCTTTACAGTGAGGTGATGGAGCACTGGAACAGGCTGCCCAGGGAGGTGGTGGAGTCTCCTTTTCTGGAGATGTTCAAGACCTGCCTGGATGCCTACCTGTGCGACCTGCTGTAGGGAACCTGCTTTGGCAGGGGGGTTGGACTCGATGATCTCTGGAGGTCCCTTCCAACCCCTACAATTCTGTGATTCTGTGATTTAGCTTGGAGAAGAGAAGGCTCCAGGGAGACCTCATTTTGGCCTTCCAGTACTTGAAGGGAGCACATGAACAGGAGGAAAACAGCTGTTTACAAGGGTGCTCAGTAATAGGTCAGGGGGGAGTAGTTTTAAACTGAGACAGGGGAGGTTTAGGTTAGATATCAGGAGGAATCTTCACACAAAGGGTGGTGAAGCACTGGGACAGGTTGCTCAAGGAAGTTGTGGATGCCCCATCCCTGGAGGTGTTCAGGGCCAGGCTGGATGTGGCTCTGGGCAGCCTGGTCTGGTGGTCGGTGACCTGTCCACAGCAGGAGGGTTGAAACTAGATAATCATTGTGGTCCTTTCTGTGATTCTATAAAGAGGTAAAGAAATTCTCAGAGTTTGAGATGCAACTGATAATCTAAGCAAATGAAAACAGCTAAACTCTTAGGTGTTGATTGGGTTTGATTTGGAAGTATGTTTTTGGATTTATAGAGTAAGAAGTACCTAGTCCAAGTGAATGTCTTAGTGGATGTCTTATTTCTTATTTAGTCTGAACTTTTAATGATGCTCAAAATTGAGCTTGCTTTAGGAAAAGAGAAACTAGATGGTTGGAAAGCACTAAGCTAACTACGAAATTATGTCCTTAATTACTCTGTGAATTATCTTTTGTTGTTTGCCAAAGCAGATTTAAAAACATCTGTCCTGCTGTAGCTCTCCAAATGGAATTAATTGCATTGATATCTCTCTGTCTTCTGCAGAGAAGAAAATTAACCAGGAGCCTACCTCTGAACATATTTCTCATAACTAAAATTTTATATCCAATCTGTACACAATATTTGTGACTTAAGTGGAACTACTCAAAATTAAAATGTTTTGAGTAAGCTTAACATAAGAAATTACTACTTTGCTACTAACACTTTATTTTTTTTGCCATGACTGGAGACTTCCCCGAAGACGCACACCTTTTCTTTTATTCTCCTGTATATGTGTGTGACAAGCCACAAGTATTTCTGATGTGTGAAAGTTCTAGATTGCTTCAAGGATTTTCATGTCACAGGTGAACATCTAGTTCGTCTTGCACCTTTTTGTACAAGAATACCCATCTATAAAAACTTGTCACTTTCTCTAACCATCCTTCAGATGTGAAGAGCTTTTCCTCTTCTAATTAGCAGGTAACATTTTTTTTTTTTTTTTTGGAGTAAAGCTGAACTAACTGAAAAAGGATGATTCTTTTAATTTTTGTTGTTTTTTGGTTGGTTTCGCTTTTGATTTTGGTGTCCTTTTATGAAACAACAATGTGGACCTTTAATCCCTTCCACGCTATAGAAATGCAAGTTCTCTGCTATTTGAATACTTCCTTCTGGAAAATTAAATCTGAGAGTGTAATCCTGTGTTTTTTGTATCAATCAGTCATCTTAGTCTCTGTCCTGTCAGAGCAAGCAAAATTGGGATGCTTTTCAGATGCCTCCTTTTTGCATTACGGACGTCGGTATACTTGCATTCAGTGCTCCATTGGGCCACTAGCAACCAAGCTACTTTTCCAAGGAAGAGAGAAGAAATTGCACTGTGCCTTTTAATGAGCAACTCCTAATGTCTACAACTAGAATCAGAGTTTGCCAATTTAAGGATTCCAGTTAAAAAAACATTTTGGAGTTAACTCTGAATAAGTTGTGTTCTGCCTCTTTCTAAAGCAAAGGTTAGCTAAGTAGTAAGCGGTATGCTGTGGTGCTACCAGAAAAGCCTTTCATTAAGGCAATGTGTGTAAGGGGTATGGAATATGGTATTTAATGCTCCCAACAATCCTAAATTAGTATTTGAAATTAGCAATTGCAGAAGCGTTGTTACTCTGCACCTTACCACATACAGTTTACAGATCTACTCTAGTAAAGGGAGAGGAGAAAAACAGTAAATATGCTGGTAAGGTGATTAGATCCAACTTCAGCAGCAAAGAGGTTCCTACTAAGCAAGAAACAATTATGTATTTTACAGCATCATTTTTTTAGAGAGGAACCATACTTCATTTGATTTAGTAATACATGTTTTTGCTTCAGTTGATGTTGGCACATGTGGCTGGATGTATTGGCTGAGCTGTGCTAATCAGTCACCATTAAGATAATGATTTTCAGCTGAGGAACAGGAAATTTTGGTTAATTATGATGCTGATATTCAACAACAACAACGAAGAATGTGAAAACCACCATGAGGCTTTTGGGATAGAAAATAGAACTGATGTCTCTCTCCTTTATTATGGTCTGGATTATCTGCTGTGTAGATATTTTTGCCTGATTTCCCCCCCCCCCCCTTCCCAGCCGTGTTATTTGCTGCAGATGTGGTATTGCCTGTTGAAGCTGACCCTTTGGGTGTGGTCAGCATTGTTCTCCATGGCTTAAAGCAAAGCAGGGGAGAGCCATTCTCTTTTGCTAATTTTCCAGAGTGTTTCTGGGAAATTAGACCATGAAGTTTGCCTCAAGAGATTGTTTCGATGTGGCTAAAGCCCTTGTTTACATGCTTTCAATTAAGGAATCCTTAATCAACTGTTCAGTTTGCATGCAGATTGCCCAGAAAGGCTATTTTTACCTTCTTTGGGGAACTTGGCAGTAGATAATATATTAAATAATTGTTTTTTTTTTTTTTTTTTTTTTTTGAGGATGTAAGTCTGGAGCTGAAAGATCTGATACTCAGAAAATGTGTATGCTCAACTCTAGTTATGCTTAGTTTTAAAATTAGTTCCTTATTGAATCTCACTTAGCAATGAATGTCAGTGTTAGTTTTGTTCTTTTTAGGCATATTAGAAAAGCTGAGTTCAACATTTAAAGGCACTTCAGTATAAGACATTTGAGATTTTGAGGAAAGATTTGATTTCCGATAAATATTTCTATTGCTCTGTTTCTAGGAGTGGGCATAAAATTAGTTGACTTTGATGTTATTGCCTGCTTATCTTTCTGTCAGTTGTGCAAGCTTGGATTTCCTTCTTGTATAATTTGTGTGCCACTAGTGACTGAATAGCAGTGTCTCTGCATGTAGGCACAGTCTTATCAGAGCTTTTTGCTATTCTGCCTGATATGACTGATGTGACTGGTTTCTCACTACAGCAGGGTGTTAAAATAGCTGGTTTTAATTGTTTGCAGGGTGAACTGGGTAGTAATATCTCCTTGTTTTGAACTGTCCTTTCAATCCTAGGGGAAGCTGCCATCCTTGAGTGAAAACTAGAGTCGACCCATAAGGAGCCGTGGAAATGATGCAGGATGGAAATTTAGGCCCTCCCTGTTCGAGGGCCTAAGTCTTTTCCTTCCAGCAGCACAGGATGAAAATTCCCTCAGAATTAACTCGGCTCCGCTTGCTCTTTTTTGCAGGGCCTCTTTTCCCTTTTGCACATCTGAGATGATGTGCAGAGACCTTTAGTTGTTAATAACAGAACTTGAGATCTGGTCCCTGGAGATAAATGTGTGATGACTTTGGAAGTAGGCTCATGGAAGGAGTAGTTAGTTCTCTGTGGCCACAGCAGATTTAATTCGGGGACTTTCCCTTCGCTGTCCTTTCCCATATAGTTACACTCCTCAATAAATTCCCTTGTTGTGCCAATGTGGTGCTTAGGTTATCAAATCAATTTAACAACTGACAAGTTTATCCCAGATATGGTTTTGCATTTCATGGCTTTATGGTGTCTGGAGTTGGTGGTGAGAAAGCGTGGGCTTTACTTTTCTGGACTTCTTTATACATAGGTGACCTCTGGCAGTCTGAATCCACGTGCTTAACTGTCTAGCTCTTCAAGATTCTCTTATGAATAGATATTCTTAGGATTGTTACCTCAACGTTTTAAGATTTCTTTACAGTGCAACTGAGAAAACTTATTAGGAACGTTCTAAAATGAATACTAACAACATGTTGCCACCAGAGGGTGCTCTGACCCTTTGATTGCTTCTTTTCGGCATTTGCTTTTAGGGACTTTTAAAATGGAAATGCGCATCGTGCATCTTTCCTAACATAATTTGATCTTCAAAGTGATTTGAAAGTAAAGAACTTTTTCAGTATTTTTGGAGTTTTTCCCTTACATTGTAAGCCTGGTAAATGTACGAGGTGAAATACAAATAATTTTGTTCTTGATATTTCAATTTATCTTCCAGTAAGCCCTCACGACTGTCTCACTTCAAACGCAGCCCATGTCAGTGCAAAGGGAAGAGTGCTTGTATTTGCCTCTATCCATATTCAGCCATTTATCATTTTTATGAGTATATTAACAGAGCTCAGAATGAATAAAAAAAAATTGTTCTTATGTTCTTCTTTGTGTAGGACTTTTTTATCTGAATTAGTCATGTGCTAAACACTGATCACAGCTTTCTTTTTCTTTGTAATGTTAATGTAGTAATGAATCTTTTCTAGACTTTGTTAGTTTACCTCAACCAGTTTTTCATCTATTTTCAGAGGTGGTATGGAGCCTTAAGAGATTCTTCTCATAGTGCTCTGGTCTTTTCTTTCTATGAGTTAAGCCTTACCGGATTCTGCAGTAATAAAACTTGACTTTTTCCCCCTACTGTTCTGCAATTTCAGTACTGCTCTGTCACTTATGTGAAGGCAGTAGATTGCTTGGAGTTGACTAAATGATAAAGAAATGTTCCTAATTTGCAACTTCCCAATTTGTGACTTAAGAAGTGACTGAAATGGGGTCACTACAGTCTTATTGACAGTTTGCGTAGTTGAAGTAGATGGCACATTTTATGTCTGTTGCTCCCTTGAAGCAGAGTGCTGCCTACCTGACAAAGGGCTCTGTAACAAATCTCCAGTTGCTGCATGCAGGCTTAGCTTCTCTTAGTGAGGATCTGACATGCGGAAGACTTTCAGGCAGTTTCTGACTCAGCCCTGAATCCCATCTTTTGCAGATTATAGGCTCTCTTCCTGGCTAGTACCCAAGAAATCCTTCCCAACAAGCCTGATTCTTATTACTAGTGTAGGGGGGCAGAGCCCAGAGCACTTCATTAAACCGTCCTTGCCAGAGTATGGTTTGAATACTCCAAGCTCTTTCATTTGTTTTCTTTCAGAGTTTGTGATTAGGAGCATGCACACCTATGTCTTCACAGGCAGTAAATGTATACAGCCAAATAACAGCAAACTTTCTTTACATAGTTTTGAAAGCACACAATTGCTGTTTCTGGCAGCAGCAGAAAGTTAGAGGAGCACTCTTGGATTGAGGAACTGGTTAAAAAAAGTGTGTTGTCAGTGCCTTAAGTTCATAAAAACACTGAGTAGGAACTGTGGGACTTTAAGGGGGCTGGAGAGAGGAGTGTTTTTGTGGTCTGTGGAAGACTGGCAGTTTGAAGTAATTCCTTCTGCATAAATATGGCAACATTTGTAAGCTACTCCAGATCACTGGCTGGAATGTAAAGTCAGCAAAATCCTGTGCTTTAGAAACCGATTGTACAGGGAGACCCCCTGTAGAGGAAGTATTTTGTGCCTCAATAAGACAATGTGTTCTATGATTTAGTTGCTTTGGTGGTAACCCTTAAGGCATGAATTGTGGTGTATTTCCTCACTTTCTGCTCCTTACTCATAGAGGAGCCAATGTTCTGAGCTGTTCTCCTTATTGTCACAGCTGATCTGTATATACTGTGGGGAAGCGTATTTAATAGGGCAATGCTGTGTTTTTACCACTGGGAAATAATCATTCCACCTTCTCAAATGCAGCTTTTTCCTCAGTATTCACTGGCAGCTAGGAGTCACAGTGAAGACTTAAATGCACAATTCACCTCAAATTAAAGATAAAAGCCAACCTAAGAGCTGGCATCTAAATTGTATCCGAACCACAAAATAAGATTCTAAAGAGTCACTGTGGCAGCACAGAACTGCCTGCTGCTAGTAAGAGGAAATGATAGAGAAAGGTTGAATCTTAAATTTGGACCATCGCATGGTTCAATGTGAGTTTCAGGGAGGTTTCTCTGCCCATTTGAGACCTTCATTCTGGACTGCTGTCTTCAGGGTTGACATCTGAGCTGTTTCAGTGCCTGGAGCACATGGCCAGGATGTGAGAAGCCTGGTTCAGTTCCTTTGTCTGCATGTGAGGATTCAGACTTCTCACTCATGCCTCTGTTCCTTTCCCTGCCCTAGTCCTGTTCCTGTGTTTTATCCAAGGGCTATTTTGTGGAAAATACAGAAGACTATCTGGCAACAAATGCAGTTTCTTATTGAACTCTGCTAGTTGTGCCAGATGCCTTCCATGGATTCTCCAAACCACAGTAGTTTAAGTTCTCAAAATTCTGATGATACATAAAGATAGCAGAAAGTAATATTATGTGGTAAATTGCTTTTTGGAGCGATTTCATGGACTATGGAATACTTAGAGATAGAAAATGTAATAAAAACATATGTTAGACAAATGAGAACACAGGAAATCTGAGGTAATTTCCCTTTGGGATCCTGAAAATGTTATGGGCTGTGGGGCTGCAGCTTTCCCCAAGAGGCTGTGATGACATTTGTGGAACCACTTCTTGGTGCTCTGTTCACACTGCATTGTCGTCTTTGGTGTTTTCTTTCATCTCTGACACTCAGTAAAATAAAGTATTCTTGGAAGACTAATGGCCTGTGTAATGTTTGTAAGGTTGAATGTGGGAAAAATTCCAGTCGATACCCACTTGACTCACACTTGAGGACTTGACATCTTGGTAACGAGGTCACTCTAGTGTCAATCTTCTGAAATTGTGGCAGTTTTTGTGGCTTCTCTGTTCAGTCTTTCACTCAGCTTATATCCTGTATATCCATGCTAAATGTCCATGCCAATTACTTCTTTTGTATTTTGAAAATCTCACAGTTCTTTACAGTGGTATGGCAGCAGGGATTCTGGTGAGATTATTTAGAATTCTTATACTGAATGAAGACAACACACAGCCCTGACCATTTCTAGTTCACAGATATTGAAATAGATTATTCCTTAAAACCTGAGTGTAGTCAGCTTCATGATTATAGCAGAGTTAATGAAATAAGCAACTATATGAAGGCAAGTACTCTTTGCTGCTTTGAGGCAACTGAAGATTGTTTTTTAACTTTAGTTACTGATGCAGAAGGCGCAGGATAACCTGGGATGGAGGTCATGAAGCAGCTGAATTGAATCAGTTTATTCAAAGAATTATAGAATATCAAAATGTTTAAATGAGCCTTTCAGAAGCATCCTTTCTGTGCTTCCTGAAGCTCTTGTCCTTTCATCACAGGAAGAACGCAGTCTTAATTATACTGACAATCCTGTGCAATAAATATGGCTCAAGACCTCTTGTAAGGCACTGAAGCAGTATATTTGTCTTAGGAAGAGAAGCAATGTCACAGTCTGTCATTGAAATGTATAGATAAATTTGTAGGACTTCCAAATTTCACTAAAATTGTTATGCTCTGAATAATGGTAGATTCAAGCTTTGCCAAAATGCAGCTGGGCAAATCTGTTACTTCTCATATGGAAAGCAACTGTTCAAGTAAGTTATATAATTATACGTTATAACATTGCTTCTGTCCAAAACCTAGGGCTGTAGCAGGAGGAAGCCAAGATTATTTTTTTCCTACTGTACTTGATTTTTTTTGTTATTGTTATTCAGTTAAAGCCATAAGGGACCGAACAATTCAATTTTCTTTCCACCCTCATCCATTCCATATCTAATCTACCATTTGCTATTCTGGAACATGAGCTGACAGTTTTGGCTGTGCTGTTGTCTCTTGGATTTGAGGATAATGAAACAATTTTTCTGCAGTAGTAAACTCATTTCCCACCCTCTTACTTCCAAATATGAATTCTGCAACTGTTACCATAACATAAAGAAAACAACATAAATAAAAGAAAGCAACTTGGAAAACAGATTTCTCTCCCTTTTTGCATAAATAGCAATAACAGCATTTCATACTTAGTGCTTGTATTTTGAGCCCTCTACAGGTACTTGTCATATGCAACAAAAGTAAAGGTTAAAAGCAATTTTCTCCAAAACATTGGAGAGGAAAAAAAAAAAAAAAAGCCTGTGCTTATTAATTAGACTATGATTATTCTGGATTATTCTGTGGAGCTGTATTAGATGTGGTAACCTGAGGAAGGAGGTAGTTAGCCCTACAGGGTCTGTTCAATCTCTTGCCAAGTTATCCATGTGACTTCCAGACTGTGGTGGTGGAAAGCTACATTCATTTTGAGTCAACAAATGGCTTGCATATCCCCATGGTTGTTTTGTGTAAATGTTGATCTGGCATGGCTCTGAGCTGTTTTGAAGCCTAAACCCACCCTAACCCAGCATGTAGCTATGGAGGTTTAAACTTGATCATGCATAAGTATGTGATGAAACCTGTTAAACATGCTGCAACCCAGAGACTTGTACTGCCACAAGTGATTGAGTTGGTGGTGGACATGGTTATTTTTTCCTGACGGAAACTTCACTGAGTGTATTTGTGTTGAACAGCTGTGGGCAGTCTGCAGTCCAGAGCCTGTGCTAGGTGATTTGAGTGTTGCAGGTGGTCTTCCCCAGGTTTTCTATCAGGGCAAATGGCAAAGTGTACAGCCTGTTTGTGGCAGAAAAGGTTGGAGGGAGGTAAGGCCAGGCCCACCCTGATCTGGGGGCTGGGGTGCTGGGAGAGGCACCTGGAAGTAACAGGGCTATAGGGCCTGCTGCAGAGCAGGGGAAATGTAGGTGAGATTTTATGAAGAACTTTTTGCTCAGATAGTAGTGAGGCACTGGCACAGACTACCCAGAGAGGCTGTAGATGCCCCAACCCTGGAGGCGTTCAAAGGCCAGGCTGGATGGTGCCCTGGGTAGCCTGATCCAGCGGGTGGCAGCTCTGCCTGTGGCAGAAGGTTTGGGACTGGGTGGGCTTTAAGTTTTCTTCCAACCTAAACCACTCTATGATTCCATGACATGTGCCTCCCTGGACTGCCTCAGTGCCACTGGGTATACAGGTGCAGGAAGCATTCATGGAACTCTGTGTAGTATCGTTTGTTCTTCCTGATCCTTTACTCTGTAAAATCCAAGTGCGTAAGCCTGAGGAAGAATTAGTGTAGGATTTATGACTGATTTATTTACTTTCAGAAATGGAGAAATGAATGCGTTTAGGATTTTTATGAAAACCCCTGTCTTCTTAAATAAGCTCTTGGTTTCAACAATGTTACTGAGCTTTTGTGAGGCACGGTTTCCCTCAATATACACCACTGTTTTTCATGGGAAATTTAATTAAAAAACAAGTATTTCTTACTAAATGGAAGCCAGTATTATAAAAACAGTGGAGGTTTTCTGTAGCCAGTGCTTGTCTGGTTCTGGCATTAGTGATGGAATTAATTTTAAGAGCTCTCATCTTATGAGAGTAAACCAGAACCTAAAAACCTCATATTTGTTTCAGAACCTCATTATTATTTTCCAAATTAAATCTTAATTTAACGAGCTGTGTTTTTTTCTCTAATTATGCTGTCTACCAAGGTTCTAAAGCTATCTAGCTGGATACATTCTTTGTACATCCCTTTCTGGTAGCTGCTCTCCAAAGGAGAGGTGTGGAGACCACCATGTGCCTTCAGAGAATGTGTTGGTGAGGGGAAATGGATGCTGAGTCTGGCATATGAGAGGGAGCATGCTCTCAACTGGTATTTCTGAAATTGGCAGAACTGCAGCCTCATTGCTCTCTGTCCTGGCTAAAACTACCCCTGGTGTGCCACTTTTAAACTCAGCAAGCCTCCCTTTTGAAGTGGTCACAGAAAACCAAAGGTTTCTGAGCAGCTGCCATCAGTTACAATATAGGTAGTGAAAAGAAGATATCCCTGGACACAAGATATGCTTTAACTCAAATTAGTCTGATTCATTTCCTCTTTGGCTTGTGCATTCCTGTTAAAATGAGTTTCTACAGTGTACTTCTACTTCTTTTTAATGGTTTAATGTAAACTTAAGTGTCCTTGCTTTATTTTACAATTTATTATACTTGGTTATTCATGTGTATTTGAAATGAAGCAGACTTTTCAGCTGGAAATTATACACAGGGTGGTGAGTCCAATGACATGGTGCCCAGAGGGACTGTGGGTGTCCCATCCCTGGGGGCACTCAAAGCCAGGCTGAATGGCCAACCAAGGCCTTGGTCAGCCTGGTTGATGGGTGGCATCTAGCCTACTGCAGGGGAATTGGGTTTAGATTACCTTTTAGATTCTTCCAACCTACGCCATTCTATGGTCAATAAGAAAATGAAGCCTCAGACTCTTAAGAATCTTTGAGAAACGTAATTTTTTTCTCTTTCCTGCTTTAGTTGCTGTGATAATACTGTCATTATGTCTTGTGTTGCATGTTAATCATTTCTGAGATTTGGTAGCATTCATAGCATGCATCTTACTCTACTTCATCCCTCTGGATTTACGTATGTACACAAAACAGATCAGAAAAAGGCTGTCTAAAAACACAAATTTGCTGTTTAATTCCCTGTTTAATTGCTGGAACAGGCTGCCCAGAGAGGTTATGGATGCCCCGTCCCTGGAGGTGTTCAAGGCCAGATTGGATGGGGCCCTGGCAGCCTGGTTTAGTATTAAATGGGGAAGTTGGTGGCCCTGCATGTGGCAGGGGAGTTGGAGATTCGTGATCCTTGAGGTCCCTTCTAACCCTGGCCCTTCTGTGATAGGCTTTCCAGAGGTGCTGGAATAACATCTTAAAAGTGATATTTTAAACATTTATGTTCAGCCTGGCAGGAATGTGAACTTAGGCCCTAGGTATACAAAAACAGGTTTCCTCTGCTTCAGAGAACTCTTACCCTAATGAACACTTTCTGGTATGCTTCTCACCTTCACTTTATTGCTCAGGCATCCTTATCAATATCACATAAGTTTTGAAGTTCTCTAATAAAAGCAGATTGAAATCTCTTTGTTCATATTTTCCCTCTTAAACAATAAAACCATTTGTCAGTTTTAGAAGCAAAAGTTATTTTAAAGAGAACTCTTTGCTATTAAAAACTATATAAAATGGTTGATTTCCCAGCTGCTTAACTGTTTTGAGGGTAACTTAAAAAAGGCATTTCCATTAGCTAATTCATGAATAGTGTCTTTTCAAGTCTTTCAATTATTCTTTAAGAAGTGATCACTTTTAATAAAAATAATACTACTTTTTAATTGTCGGAACTATAATTTTTATTGTTATTTTATTTTCTTAAACAAGTGGAAGGCTACCAGGTCTTCATTCAGCCTTTGCTGGTTCTTATTTTTCCTTAAAGCAAGGTTTGACACTTAAAGACTGGTGTTTAATAAATTAGGGTTTTTATTAAATGGCTTAACAAAATACTCAGTTCTCATAATTTTTAAACCTGCTGTTGAAAAAGAGAGGTACTAGTGGAAAAAAAGAAGCTGGATTAGCACCAACCAGTTACTAGTTACTCTGGTCTGTATGGGAACACTGACCAAGCAGTCTCTGTCCTCATGGCCTATCAAGTAGCTCTTGTTCCTGATCAAGCCTCTAGGATGTTCTGTTCTCATTCTTCTACAAACTGCTGGGTTTTCTCTCAACAAGAACCTCAAAACAAAAACAAAACAAAACAAAAAAAACCAACAGCAACAAAAACAAACAAAAAAGCCCTGAAGGGAAAAAAGCCAAACCAAACAAAACCACTATAGGACTGTGATCTCATTCCTATATTCTCCCAGGCTTTCCTGAAAATTCATATTCCAGGGAAGCTGTTGCTGATTCCTGTCCCTGCTCTTGTCTCTTGATTCTGAAAAGCTTTATTCAGCCATATCCATTGCCTGAAGCTCCTGGCAAATATAGGTGTACAGAGTTTTAACTGTATGTACTGCAGCTATTGATCAGCTTGTAGTCTGGTGAAGTAGTGGGGAGAGAGCCTTCGGTACTGTACCAAAGCAAGGTATATTTTTGTATGTCAGATTGTATTTCAAAGGTGGAAATACTAAAGTGATTCTACTTGTAAATAGTTCATGTCTTTTTTGGAATTTGTGTGTTTGTTTCCAAAAAGAAAGCAAAATGTTGAAACCTTTAAATGCCCTACAAAACAGAACATCTATTTTCTTTCCTTTTTTTCTTCTCTCCTGTTATTTCATTCAGTTTCCTTCCTTGGTAGAAGTTATGCTGCTGTTTCACAACAGAATATTGTGCTCTCTCTCTTCTGAACCAATGGACTTATTTGTGGTAATTACTCTTAATACTATGAAATCATCTGTAAAACATGATTTTGAAATTCCAGGGTAAGTATTTTCCCCACTCTTTATTGGTTAATCCATCACTACAATGCAGAATAATATACGTATCATTTAATTATTCCAATGTATTTGATATAATATATATAAAATGCTGTAAACAGTATCAAAGACGAGAAGATTTGTGAAACAGAGCCAATAAATGTAAGAGAAAAGCCTTGAGTCTATTCTTACCCAAACCATGTCTAAGGAAGAAGAGACTAGACTCAAAAGTAAAATTTAGCCTGAAGCAAAGAGGCCCTTTCCCAAGAGGCATATTACATTTTTGATGTGGCTTTTAATCTTTAAAAACACCCATGGTTGTTTAGCTAGTCAATATGTTCCTTTAAATGCATGTTGATTTATTTGTTTGTCTTAAAAACACTAGATATTTTGTCTCTATACTTTGCCACAACAAGATTTTCTGGTTCTGATGAATGGACAAGTAGTAACAAGTGATCCATCTGAAAATAGATGGATCTAAAACTGTATGTTTGTTTTTAGAATCACTACAGATGGAAGGGTGACATTTGCATAAGAAACATACGTGTATTTATTTAGTATTGATACAATAGCACCCATCTTTTTACATTTAATCTTACACAGAATCACAGAATCACAGAATCACCCGGGTTGGAAGGGACCTCAAGGATCATGTAGTTCCAACCCCCCTGCCTAGCAGGGCCACCAAACACACACATTCAGATCAGGTTGCCCAGGACCCCGTCCAACCTGGCCTTAAACACATCCAAGGACGGGGCATCCACAACCTCCCTGGGCAGCCCGTTCCAGGGCCTAACCACTCTCCTTGTATAGAACTTCCCCCTAACATCCAACCTAAATCTTCCCTCCTTCAACTTCAATCCATTTCCCCTAGTCCTGCTGTTGTCAGCCCTTTTGAAGAGTTTACTCCCCTCGTGGGTGTAGGTTCCCTTCAGGTATTGATAGGCTGCAATGAGGTCACCCTGCAGCCTTCTCTTCTCCAGGCTGAACAAGCCCAACTCCCTCAGCCTGTCCTCATAGGGGAGGTGCTCCAGCCCCCTGATCATCTTAGTCGCCCTCCTCTGGACCCTTTCCAAAATCTCAATGTCTTTCTTGTACTGAGGGCTCCACACCTGGACACAGTACTCCAGATGGGGCCTCACAAGAGCCGAGTAGAGAGGGACAATCACCTCCCTGTCCCTGCTGACCACCGCTCTCCTGATGGAGCCCAGGATCCCATTTGCCTTTCGAGCTGCCAGAGCGCACTGCTGGCTCATGTTCAGTCTCTCGTCCATCAGGACCCCCAGGTCCTTCTCTGCCGAGCTGCTCTCAAGGACCACTCCTCCCAGCCTGTACGGGTGCCTGGGGTTCTTCCGGCCCAAATGCAAAACCTTGCACTTTGCCGTGTTGAACCTCATTAGGTTCACCCGAGCCCAGCCCTCCAGCCTGTCGAGGTCCCTCTGAATGGCCTCCCTTCCTTCCACCGTATCAACCGCACCACTCAGCTTGGTGTCGTCAGCAAACTTGCTGAGGGTGCACTCAATTCCCTCATCGATGTCATTGATAAAGATGTTAAAGAGCACCGGTCCCAAGACAGACCCTTGGGGGACATCACTTGTTACCGGCCTCCACCTGGGCATAGAGCCATTGACCACCACCCTCTGTCTGCGGCCTTTCAACCAATTGCTTATCCATCGGGTCATCCACCCATCAAATCCACTTCCCTCCAATTTGGAGATGAGGATGTGGTGGGGGACCATGTCAAAGGCCTTGCTCAGGTCCAGGTAAATGACATCGGTCGCCTTCCCTTCGTCCACCAATGCCGTCACTCCATCAATACTCAACTAGTTTGAAATTGCTCTTGATAAAGCAGCAGACATTATTTCTTATTACAGAACTTCTGGATAGCATCACTTAGGTTTTTAGTAGCTGAATGTGCAGTTTTAGATTAGTAATTGAATTGCTATTATGTATCATAAATTCACAAAATCAAAATACTCCAGCTTATTATTTATTCTCAAAAAGAATGGGTTTTGTCAATCAAAGAATTGACTGATATATAACAGTGTTGAGATTTTTCTTTAAAGGGTATTTTAGGGCAGAAGACTCCATTATTTATCTAAGATTGTGAATGCTGAAATGTGGGTGCACCAGCTATCACAGTACTTCTATTGTGTGATGTCAACACTCTGAATTCAGAAATTAAGGTCCTATGCAGAGCATAGATTTTCCCTGATGACTGCTTATTACACAAAGAATTGATGGATGACTCCAGGATAACTAGTAAATACTGTGTCCATTCTATAAAATAATGATTCTTCTCCTATTCTGCTTTCCAAATATGTAAGAAGAAGCCATACAGAATCCTTACATTGACACCTTAGTGATGAAAGATCCTATATCAGGAAAACACACTGGGAACACATTGGGCGTATCAAAGATACAACCAGACTTGAAGAAATTCTTGTATATAAGTATGGTTGGAAAAGTTAACTGATTTGCCTGAAACCAGTGATGAAATTAAATGACTAGAAGAAAACTATTCCTTAAACAGTTGAATGTTTTTTGTATGCAGAGCTTAGTTTGTCTTCCTAATGCAAACATATTTAAGATATCTCAAAAATTGCATCAGAAGCATCTTGATAGGTGACATTAAAATTTCCATGTGATGAGGAAAAAAGTTTTGGTCACTCTTTCCTCAGCCTGGGAAAACAAGGTCAACTTTGTCTTTCTGCAGCAATATGACTATATTCTAGTCTCTTAAAGATGGAGAAATCCTATTAAGAAGCATGTCCATGAACAGGATTATGAGTTTGTAGATTGTATGGGAATTGTTAGATCATGGCCTGAAACAGTGATTGAGCACCTGGTGAAGGGGTGTAACCAGCCTTGGGAGCACAGGTGCAAGCAATTCACCTGAGGGACTGGAAGGGGTGGATCCAGGGTCCACTGCTCACTAGCCTCATTTAAATGCTGATAGCTGCAAGGGAAACCTCTCTGCTTGAAGATCACCTACTTTGGAGTGTTTGGTGAGCCCTGATCATTAGAAAGGGGTTAGAAAGGGTCCTTTTTTATTACTGGTTTGTGACTGCTATCTTTTGTGGGTTTAAAGCTGCTGCTGCCTACCCTCACCTACCCTCACACAGGAGCACTAGCTTACAGCTAAGCAAAGATAGTTTTGTGGGCTAGCTATTTCACAGCGTGGTTTGTTCACCAATCCAGAATTAGTTTTTAAATGCCAAGTATTCCATTGTTAGGGAGGTGAGTGCTATTGAAAACTGCCAACATGATGCATTTTTGTTGTTGTTTTCCCCTGGCATCCAAGAGTGTCTCATCCAACCTGTGCTACCACATGAGTGTGCACCCCCGATGTGCTGACCAGGGCCAGTGTGTGCGTGTAGGGTCATGGAGCTGCAAAGCATTATTCTCAAGGACATCTGATAAGTTCTACTGTATTGTAGTACCCAATAAGATTCTATGGTGAATATATGCTCTAAAAAATCTAGGAATTTCTCCATCTCAGATCTGTTTGGCTTAGAGGAGGTTAAATTGTGATTTAATTACCTCCCTGAATTCAAGGCAGCTCCAGGCATAAACCCTTGGGAATAAAAGAAAATGAAAAGGTATAAAACATTACAGAGAGGAAAAAATGAAACACATTACTTGACTTAAAAACATTCTTAATACGTAAACAATGCAGGAGCTGTTGAAAATATTGGCTACAAGTCTGACAGCTATTCTCTGAGGCTGCAGATTCCTCTCAGGTTTCCTGCTAAAACATGACCAGGTTAGAAAGGAGTTTATTCAGTTCATAGCGTATAATGGTCTATTTCTCCAAATCTCTGAAATCAGTGGGGTGCTTTATCAAACATGTCCTTTTTTAACAGATCCAGGAATGAGAAAGTTTAGATATTATTTCTAAGTTCTTTTTATGACTGGTGTAGACCTGACCGTTTTCCATCTAGTCTGCCAAATCTTGTAACTTCTCCACGTGTGAATTGGTACTTAGGAGACACTAATCATCTAGTTCCAATCCCTCTAGTGTAGGTAGGGGACACCTTCTGCTAGACCAGATTTCTCAAAGCCCTATCCAGACTAGCCTTGAAGGCCTCCAGCGTGGGGGTGTTCACAACCTCTCTGGGCAACCTGTTCCATTGAATCTCTGTCAGAAGTTTGTCCTACTTCTATCTAATTCCCGTTGATAGGGAAGTAAATCTGAGAAATTCTAGCTTTCATTTCTTGGCAAAAAAAAAAAAAAAAAAAGTGGTTTTAGAAAATAATTGCTGGATATAGTCTTCTTACTTCCTCTTTGTTCAACTTATGAGTTTTGTCTTCAGGAGGGTAAAGTATCATATCAACAGAACAAGTAAGAATTTTTTTTTTGCTCTGCTTGTATTATTCTGCTGCTGGTAAACAGCTGCCACCTTCCTACATTCGTAAAATCTGTAGGAGTAGATGGATTTAAAGTGTCAGGCATTGGGACAAGAAGTGAGAATGACTGCAGAAAAAACTAGATAGAGAAAAGCCTAGGCTAGATTCTTCACACAACATCTTTGTCATCTGTGTTTGGCTGGAAGACTATAATTCCAGTAAGAAGCCTTTAAATTGTGTGGGTCTTACCATTGCAAAATCTGAAGGTCAGAAAGGATCTGCTACAGGTAAAATAGTAGAGAAAGTCTGAAGCCTGTTACTACTTTGAACACTACATGAAAGTAAATGACATTGTCATCATTAGATTGAGAGGCTATATTTTGCTTTATTTAATGACAGTGAACTATGAATGCTATTTTGATACGTTCTTAAATTTAAAATTATGGACTATTTCCTCATGTGTTATGGATTAGAAAGGGTAGAATTGTATCTTTTGTATTTATGGCTTATAGTTTAGAACTTGTTTTAAATGCAAACAACAGTATTTGGCTTCTTTTAAATCTTCAATATTTTGGATGGTAAGCTTAAGGAATGCTGGAAGTTTGATGCTCTGCTTAGAGAAACAAAATGTAAGAATTCTTAATAACAATCTTGAAATCACTGGAATGTAAAACCTTAAAATTAGCAGGTTGAACATATGTTCCCTGATTCGCACCATGATCTGAATACAGTATATATAACCTTTCAAAATCAAATGTAATATGCTGGAACATAAATCTGGTTCTTGAGTGTTATAAATGTAACTCCAATTGACGTCAATGGAATGCAGAATCTGAACCACACTACTGGAGATGTAAAAAAGAAGAAATGAATAATGAAATGAAAATAATGTCTCCTTGAGTTGGCCGTAGATCTCTCCGTAAACTATGTCTCTTGAAATGATTTGTATGAAGTATTACAGTGACTTGTGGTTTACAAAACCACAAAAAAAAAGGAGGCCAAAGTATTTAGAGGTGGGGATTTTGAGTACATCTGCCCAACCTGACATGTGGATTTGCTTCTCAGTTGTAGAAAAATCCACAGAAATCTATACATTGTAGAAAATCACTCCAGTATTTGCTGTTGGGCAACTATTAATCAGAACAGTGTATATCAGGGATTCCCTCTGATTCCTGTGTACTTGTTCTCAAGGCAATCTCCATGACTTGCTTAGTCTTCTCAATTTTAATGTCACAAACTGAGTATCAGGTTATGTCTGAGAGTCAGAAGCCTTAGTGAGATTTGTACTCTTGTCAAGTTGGTGTCAAAAGTCCATTGCTTTCTACAGCTGCAATAAAAGTCCATTGGCAGTTATGGGTACTTTTATACATAAGCTACAGTATATACAGGTCAAATTTAAGCCTAAATAAAACTGAATTCAATGTGATATGGACTTGTACACGAGTATTAAATCTTGAAAAATTCTGCAGATCTGGGTAATTAACAGTCTAGCTTCAGAATCATTCAGCTGGTATTTCTGCTCCTAAAATTAGAACTTTAGGAGCATGTAGTTACACGATTTGTCCTGGTCAGACACTTTAGTCTTAATGTTTTGTGTATAGTCTACCTAAATACACAAATCTGTTTCAGAATCATTTGCTGGGACATATGTGCCAAATAGAAGAGAAAACTCTAACTTTTCTGTATCTCATGGCTTCTCATATTCTGTAACCATCTTTTTTTTTTTTTTTTTGTAACAGTGGAATCATTATGGATTTAAATTCTGGCTTATGGATGCAGAACATAATCAGTAAGCAATTCTCAGTAAATAGCTTTAACTTCAGAAAACAGTGCTGAACTATATATTACAAACCCATCAGGACAGCTCTATTACAGTTGCCTAGACAAAAACAAACAAACAAAACAAAGCAAAATATGCTGAGTGATGGCAAGCCATGCTTTCAGACTGAATGGCATTTCAGCTTCTGGGAAAGGAGGTGATCATCTACCCCAGTTGTTCCCCGAACAAAATTGAGGTTTACTTCAGAGATTCAAAAATATTTGAAGTATAAGGAGTATCTGCTGCTTTATGTTTCCATCTCTGGAGACAATTTCATGCTTCTCTGCATTTATGATTCTGGATATACATGTGAACAGTGTACTTGGAAGTTCTGAAATTCTTTGCAGTCTTAAGAATCTACTGTATAAAGAAAAGAAACAAAATACTTCTGAAATGAAGTGGCTAACAGCACTTGAGTCATGATATGAAAGGAAATAATTTGAATTAGGTGAGATGTGCATGGCAGTGTAATGAAAAGTAAGTCTCCTAACTTTCATCAGCTAATAATCAGAACAATTTGGCGCTGCTTCCAAAGGAAGCCAAAAATATGGAAACAATTATTTAGTGAAGAGTATAACAATGATGTATCAGCTCCCCATTTTGCATCATAAACTGAACTGGGTTTCTGAGTTCCCATACGGCTGTTCGATGAAGATACTGACTTGTATACAAAAAAAAAAAGTGAGACCTTTAAGTCGCGTGAACAATCATATATATGAATATGTAATCTTTTTTTGTCACATACTTGGTTGTCATGCTACTTCCACTGTTTAATAATTGTGTTGTGCCATTGAAGAGCTGAAGAAATGTTTTCTGTGTATGTGAAGAAGCTTTTTCAGACTTAAAAATGAACAGGACTGCTTAGATGTAATACTTGGCAGCCATTTTGACTGGAATGTTTCTTATTGATACGGGGTTTTGATGTCAATGGCAACACTGTGCAAGTAAGATTTTAATATGAATCCATTTTATTCAAAATAACATTATCTGCCAAGTTCAAGGTTAAAAATCCTCCAGACATGCTATTTTTTTTCTGAGTAAAAAGAAAAGCATCTTCACCTATGTTGTGATCTGGTAACTTACAAGATATCCTTATCATATTTTGTCATACTTGGCAAAGGTTATTTCAGACTCAGACCAAACAAAGAAAGCTTCTGCCCTGAAAGCTATTGCCAAAATTATGAATTATTAGAATTAGATTTTTCTATGGCTGCAAAGTTTGTATAATTTGTAAAATTAAACTTTGTATAATTGCTGTTTCTTTAACGATCAATCATTTTTTTCCTGTTCATTCACCTGTTTGCAAAAACATTTGCAGTTTTTTAACATTTACAGTTTGTGAGTCTGCATTTTTTTTTTTTTTTTCTCTTGAGTTATGGGTTTTAATAAGAAACACTTCTGTGAATGTGAAATATCTTCAACAAAAGACAAATCTTTGTAGAGCAACAGTCTTGAATTGGTATTTTAAATTGTGGAAACTAAGGAAATATTTTAATGATCAGAAAGATATCTATTCTTTTTCTTCTGTATCATATCTGTTTTTTCTCATGAAATTGTCTCCATGGGAATCTGAAATCCTTTGCCCACAAAATGGTATTGACATGGGTAGTGAAAATATTGATATGGAAATAGAAGTGAGAATGAGTACTAAAGATCAGATGAATGCACAAAGATGCACTAAAAATCAAAGGCATGGTATCATGTAGAAGGAAGGTGCACAATGGATAACAAGCAGGCGCTTAACAAGTGCATTCATGTTAAGACCCTGGACAGAGCTGGTCCTCTGCTGAAGGAAGGAAGGAAAGTAAAGCCAGTAATAGATGCTATGGAGAATTTTAATCTTAAATGATTTTTCCCTTCAGCCTTCGCTAGAAGGGTGTGGGAAGGCTAGCACAGTATCAGTAGGAAAAGTTATCAGCACTCAGGTTAGAGCAGAAAGAAAGGAGATGACTTATAATCAAATAAGTGATTTTCACACCATCTGGGAGTGTACTCCTTGTGTACTTAGATAACTGGATGAAAGTCTCAACAGCAGCAGCAGCTGTTCTCTCTGAGAGTTTATTTAGGACTCCTGAAAGAGCATCCCAATTTGTACACCTCATGAGTTTCTGCTGTTTTCTCTGCTTTATTCTCTGCTAAGTGGGTATTCTGAGATCTCTCCAGGCTCTTTACAAAAATTGTACTTTCCCTAGTCTTTTGCACTGCCTCTGGGACAACTGAGTTGAGCTTGATGGGAGTCAACTACATCTCATTATCTCTGCTGAGAAAAATTCACCAAATTTCAGGCCCTTGTTTGTATTGGCAGAGGTTGTTTTTGTAGGTACTGTGTGGTACTATGAGTTTGGCATAACAGCACTAGTCCTACCAGACTTGAGGACACTGAACCCCATGTCCAGTTGGGCATGTTACACAAGGTGCCAAAAAAAAGTTATAATTTTCTTAATTATTGATAGGTAGTGTGTACATTTGTTTCCAAATAGCTTTGCCAGCTCTTTGTTTCCTTGCAGGAGACATGGTAGATTTATTTGGAAAAACAATACATTGGTTAAAAAAAAAAAGTGAGCAATTTATTTTGCTTTGCTTGTACAAAACAGAAATGCATTCACTTAATGTATTCCTCTTGATGTGTCAGGGATGCCTGTACATCTATTAATAACTGAATATTTTCTTTGTCATTAGTTGCTTCTTTAGTGTATGCTGATGTCTTACAGAGGATTTATAAGGGCCAGTTCTGTTGAATATATTCATTGACAACCTGAAGAAGGAGATTGAGTGTACCCTCGGTATGTTTGCAGGTGACACCAAGCTGGGAGGAAATATTGATCTGCCTTGGTGTAGGAAGGCCCTATGGAAGGAAAAGGGATATGTTCAGATTGGATTGATGGGCTGAAGCCAGTTGAATGAGGTTTAATAAGACCAAGTTCTGGGTCCTGCACTTTGATCACAACAATGTCCCACATTGCTACAAGCTTAGGGCAGAGTGACTGGAAAGCTGTACAGGGGAAAAGGATTTGGGAGCATTAGTTGACAGTCAACTGAACACGAGTCAGCAGTGTGCCTAGGTGGCCAAGGAAGCCAGCGGCAGTCTGGCCTTTACCAGAAATAATGCAGCTTGCAGGACCAGGGAGGTGATCATCCGACTGTACTCAGCACTCATGAAGCTGCACCTTGGGTACTGTTTTGTTTTGGGCCCCTGCCTATGAGAAAGATGGTAATGCCCTGGAGCATATCCAGAGAAGGGCAGCAAAGAAAGGTAGGAAGGGTCTGGATCACAAGTTTCATGGGGATGGCTGAGGAAACTGGGATTGACTGTTCAATCTGAAGAAGGGCAGTCTTGGGGGGAGACCTTATGGCTTTCTACAGCTATCTGAAGGGAGGTGGTTGTGAGATGAGTGGGATTGATCTCTTCAGGTAAGAGCAATAGGGTAACAGGTAATGGCATCAAGTCATGCCTGAGGAGATTCAGATTGGTTATTAGGGAACATTTCTTCAGAAAAAGTGGCAATTCACTGGCACAGGCTGCCCAGGCAGGTAGTGGAGTACCCTCCCTGGAGGTGTTCAAGAAGGTAAATGCAGCAAAATGCGGCACAGATGGATGTGGTCAGTGGAGATGGGAGATGGATTGTTGATTGGAATGGATGGTCGTAATGGTCTTTTCCAACTTTTATGATGCATGATTCTGTGATGTACATCTTAAGTCCTAAAGTTCAGTCTTGGGGCTGTTTTTGAGTAATTCTTGAGTAATTCTTCTGGTAATTCAACAAAATGGAGATGTATGTATGGGGATGGATAGGTGAAGAAAGTCACCAAAGTTAAATAAAGCACATACTTAACTGGAGGGAGTGTGTATAGACACCAACAAAGGTGCTGCAGGTTTTGTTGGCCCACTGCGTACCTACACTACTTAACTAGCAGAGCATGGGTTGTTTGATGGCTTCTCCCATTGTGATGGTTAAAGACCTTGTTTAAAATGATTCATTCCTTATTGTCGCTTGATTTAAAGGTTGACTTTGGCTTGAAAATTAGTCCCACGTGTGTTTTGAAATCTGAGTCTGAAAGCTGGTTGGGAGCCCACGTAAATTTGGTACCACGTTGCTCACCTTTGACAGGGAGAGGCCTCAGAGTGCAGTAAACAATGCTGAAATGTGGCTGTATGTGACACGAGTCACTGTGCTGTAATTCTGAGTTATGAGATGATAACAAACAATGTGGCTTGTATTGTGTGTGCCTAATCTTTGTTCACCAAAATGAGTCTTTAAACTTGCAGCTTCACTGTTCATAAATAATATTCACATTTCTTAACATAAGCCACGGCAAATGCATGATATGCAGCATATGTTATTGAATACACAACTCTCTTACCACGGCTGTTAATGTTGGTCAATAACTATTTATAAGACTAATAACGAGAACCATTTTTCATGAGTCGAAATGCTTGGTTCTTAAATAATGTTCATATCCTTTGTTATAGCTTCTTTTTCTGTTGTTAGTTTGTTACCTATCTAAATAGTGGGTAATATAGCAGCTTTTTTGTTGTTCCCGAATTTTTTAATTTAAATTATAGTGCTATCCAAATTAAGAAATAGTAAAGTATGTGTATTAATCATAGAATAGTTTGGACTGGAATCCAAACCTTACAAATCATCGAGCAACTTCAGTAATAATAACCAACTGTTGGGTTTGGATTTTGGAGCAGCTGTCATATCAGCATTATTTAAAATGCATAGAAAGTATAATTTCTTTGAAAAATAGGAAGGGCACAATGAAGATGCTCTTTGCTGACGTCTTTTGCTGCTATTGTGAAGTTTCTCTATTAATAACCAATGTAATAGAGGAAACTTCAGATAAAAATTAGAATAACATATTAACTCTGAGTTGGAAACAGGGTGACTGAGATACTTGTGCAGTTGAGGAGGAAATATCTTTGTGGCTCTGACATCAACGTAGAACCTGGCTGAACTATTTCTAGAAGAGCAGATTGATTTATTGAACAAATGAAGCCACAGAGGTCTCTATATTAAGGACAAAAAAGAATAGTAAGGCGGACAAATGATTTACCTAAATATCACTGTCTCAAGTAGCTTTTAAAGTGTCTGGAGTTTCTTTGAGGTGGAAGCAGAAGAGTAAAGCAAATGTCAGAAAATAATGGACAGGGCTTAACTTCAAAGTGGCAGAGAAAAACAAAGGCTATCATAGACCAAAGTAGTAGTATTATTAGCATGCTTGGAAGAAAGATATATTTGGGTCCCTTATGAAGAAAAGACAGAAAAAGCTTTCAGTTCTAACCAGCATTGAAAATAAGCTGAGAATTGTGAAATCTGTAGAAAGAAGTTATAAACCCGAGTGCTGACTATAAATTTAGTAATGGGCTGAAGAACTCAAAACAACGAAATGCAGTGTGCTTTGTAGCTGCTTATTTTCAAAAAGTTGTGTAGGTAAAAGTCTCTGATTTCTCCACACTTAATTTTCAAAGACCCCAGAGCCCCATGTTTAATTTAGCGGACTTGCAGCTTTTGAATAATATCTCATATAAAATATCTCCATGGGGCTTGGCAGGAGATGCAGAAAAGTTCTCAAAACCAGACATTATTCTTCAGTAATCAATAGTTATACTCTCCAGCTAATCACTCAAGATAATCTGTTTCCTTAACATGGAGGAAATGAGAGTTATGAGGGTGTTTTTTGTTGATCTGTATTTAATCTCATGAGTCAGTTGGCACCCTGAGAGTCTTCATAAATAGATGCAGATAAATCAGAAGCTGATCCAAAGACTGTTGCAAGTAATAGACTCTTGTTTTGTTTGACTGCATTTGAATCAGTTTCCAAACTTATTCCAGAAGTGACCTTTCATTGTTGCTTAGTAATTCATATAAAATGTCTATCTGCTTTTATGTAACCAACATTTTAGTTGATGTTGGTGTCTTTGATTCATGTATATACAAAATTGTTTTTAATCTCTTGGTATTTCAGAAGCTGTGAGTAATAGGTAAGATGCTGATCTGTTAAAAAAAAAAAAAAATAGTACTCTGCTGAGTCTGAAGTCTGATCTTATCATTGGGTTAGGCTGGTATTGATGTGGAAACATTTAGTGTGTAAAAAAGTTTTGGTGAGCATTGTCCTAACTTGTAATTTAGGTTCCAGTTATATTCAGTTTATGTGGTGGTGGTTTAAGGCATAAGATAATGCAAATGAAAACACGCACTATTTCCCCCTGAACTTCTTTTTCACCATAAATGTTGTGCATGCAATTTCATGAATGAGATAACATGAGGTTACCTTCATTGTTACATCTCATAGTCTATGTTTGGGTTCAGTTTATTTTAAGCCACTTGGAAAGAGCTCTATGGATGACTGCACATCAGCAATACTAACAGTAACATTGAACAATTCCAACAAAATGCAGGACCAAAACTATTCTTGGTGTGTAACTCCTGCAGATTAATGAGAATTGCTTAAAGGATATTTCTTTTTGTTTTTTGAATAGGTTCCAAGGAAAATGTATCTTCAAACATACCCAGTACACATGTTCATTAAATATAACAGCTTTCTGCCTCCCACACTCTTACTTAGAGGGCTTAATTGGATGCCACTTTAACTCCTTAGGATGTTTAACATAACTATGCTGGTTTTTATTTTTAAATACAGTGAAGCCCTGTATTGTGAGCCTTCTGTTTCTAATGTCCATCTCTCTCTCCCTGTGGAAGATGATTTGTACAGCTACCTGAGGTAATGAGTAATGTAATGTCAGAGGGTTCCACCCATGGATTAAGATTTTTGACTTCAGAAGTTACAAAGCAACTTTACTGTCTATTCTGCGAAGAGCTGGTAAACTTTCTTAAAGTAATAATGGAAAGATGTCTGTTGTGGTTGTTTCAGATTAGGTGATGCCTAACAGGTAATTTCTCAAGCACTTGAATTCCAAACAGTTCCAGAGTGTGTGGGAAGAGTTTCTCCTAATGAAGCAAAGTTTTCCAGCACTCGCTTGTATGCAGGAAGACCATGAAGTGCATCTGCTGGCGTCCGAAGGCTGTGAATACATGTATATGTTGTAGTGCCTGGTTTTAAGAACAAGTTCAAGATTGTGTTTTAAATGTTGTTCTAGACTGATTATGTCATATGCATGTGAGTTTAATTCTATTCTGTTAGCCTGACTGAAACATCTAGAGCACCTACTGGTGCAAAAAGGTTTGTACATACACCTGCCAAATTGATGTAGCTAGCTTCACATCTGGTATATGCTAAGGCAGGTACTTCCATGTTGCCTCTCCATTTCTAATGCTCCTGTGGTCTCTGAGGTCTCATAACTGTATGTGATGTTGGAGTTTGGTGCTGCTTATGTGAACATTCCCCTGAATACTTCAAATGGGTCTGATGTGGTTTCAGCTGTAAGTAGGGGTATTTTCTTTCTGAATTACGGGTAATGCTCTAAAAATGTCTTCAGCAAACTGATAAATGGAGAAAACAATATTGAAGACTTTTTTTTATATGTGCTTAGGAAATAGGCTATCAAGCTGAATTCCCACTGCCTCTGTCCTAAGAAGATTCATGCTTTAAAGCTAAAAGGTGTAGAAATCACTTTATATTCACACAAACAAGTAATGTAAATTAAATTTTCTATATTTTTCTGTTCCCCAAAATTTTTATTATTGCTCCTTCATTTTTAATCAAAACAACTAGTTAAATTTAAACAGAAGCAGTCATGATTCCCGAACAGATTTTTAAAGCCTAAAGCTACTATACAATTGATAGAGAGCTAGTGTCCTCTGTGTCTTTAAATAAAATTTGAACTCCGTTGTGCTTCCTTTGTAGTCAGGAGAAGGAAGCATGGAGTCAGCTTTTTTTTTACTGCGAAGTGGGTAAAAGGAGGTACATGTGTATAAAACAGGGTTTCTGGCTACTTTTCAGTAATTGGCAGGTTGAAGTGTGTAAAAGCTTCTACAGACATATTTTTTTTCTTTTAGAAAATGGAGTGAAGTGTGGGACTTCGAGCAGAGTTTAGAAAGCCTGTTCAGTGCTGGAGGAAGGCACACTGTAATTCTCTAAAGCAGAAGTAGTCTCAATTGTTTTCCTGAGCATGAAGCAATATTTTATCCTATTTTTGTTTTTTAAAAAAAGAATTACGAGCAAGCCCTCCTAAAATGGAAGAATATCTTGGATAAGAGAGGCTTATATTAGATGATTTTTGTCACAGCCATGCACAATTACTTGGCTTATGCTGGAGCAGCCTTATGCCTGCTCTAGCTTTGTTAAATACTCCTTGGAGATAAGTCATTGAGATTTTCTGGATTGGAGGAAACCTTGGACTTCTTTACTTTTCCTTTGATTGGTATAGTACTCCTCCCTGCAACACTGATGTGCCCCTTGTGTCTGGTTATGTTGACTGAGACCTTTCATGTCTGCTGGACAAAGTTGTGAGCATGAAACACCACACTGGGGCTATTTCACTGAGATAATCTGTGATAATTGATGTAACACCTGCTTTTTCTCACTGGAGTCAGCAGCTGCATAACGTTCCAATTAGTTCACAGTTTGGCCCAAAGATTCTGGGAAAACAGAGTATTTGCGTATAAGCTGCTGTTCATTTGCTCATGGGCTTTGTACCTGAAGTATGTTGAAATGTGTTTTTCTTGAAAAGCATAATGGAAACTTTTGGTGGCTCCTTTTTGACCACTGCCTGCTGGAGAGGCATGTGTGCGGCAGTGAAGGCCAGCACAGAGACCTGGTGGGGTTTGCTTGGAGAATGGATGATGCATCCGCTTTGGCTCCATGCTTCTTGAGGAATCAGGATTAAAAAGTTGCTCAGGGAAGCTTGTTAGTGTTTTCAGGTTGCCAGTTCTGTGGGTTTCCTGTGGAACTGGACTAGTTCTTAGCAACAGCTGTGATTAATTTTCAGGAGCCAGAGATAGCCATTTTGGGGGTGTTTTTTAGTGCTAATGGAGATTTTTGGCTGTCTGGTTGGTGCAGTGGTTTCCATTGTAAATTTTGATTATGTCTCTGTGAGCTGATTAATGGTTGTGAGCCAAGCCTGTGCTTCACTCATCCTTATTGCCTGTCCTGGGCACTGAAGGGGCTTTTCAAGGATGGTGTTTCAAAGTGTCAGGAATAAGCACAGATGATTATCTGAGGAACCGAAGGATTTTATTACATCCTCTAGCTGGCTAATAGTACAGTTCCATGGAAGTGAGAACTTTTACCTTGCTTGCAAGTGTTACTAGCAAAAAGCGAGAGACTTCAGAGACTCGGGTTCTAAAGGCACGAAAACATTTGTCCTCTTCACTAATGGAGAAAGGCCGATAGCCTTATTGAATAGTTAAGTACTTCTAACAGTTTTGTTCATAATCACTAGTCATTGGAGCATAACTACAGTAATTACTATACTACAACAGCGTGTGTAAGGCAAGCTTTCAGTAATTCCTTCTGCTGGTTGAAAAGCTGGTCTCCATAACAGATATGGAAAAGCAGCCTGCAACTAAACCAAAGAGAATGAATCTTCACTTTTACTGAAAAGATTGTAAAGACAATATTATGGACCAGAAATTCATGGATTGTGACTTTCTTTTTGAGGCTTCTGGATTAAAAGCCACAGCAATTACAGGTGAATTCAGGAGAGGTTAAATATGTGAATGAAGATGAGCTAAAAGAGTAGAGGAGTAGACTTATCCTTATTGAACTGGCAGGTTCCCTATCCTGTAGAAAGAGCTCAGTGAAAAGAATATGGCAAGGTAGAATAAAGGAAGAAGGTCTATAAATTGCTGTTTTCTTTTTTTGGGATCCCCAATAGAAGGGGAATTGTATTTCTAGGCATAGGCTTAGTGATAAGGCAAGAAAATGTGTCATAATATTCAGCATTTCCTCAGTGCAGTTGTTTAGAGCTGCTACTCAACGTCTGTCTCCAAACTTACCCTGTGGAGATTATTCAGTCAGGGGACAGATATCTGAACACAGTGCATTGTGCTTTATGTAATTAGATTGCCTTTTCCTCCTTTTAAAGGCTCGAACAGAGAAAAAAGAGAAGGATAATTTAAGTGTGTACACAATCTTTTCTACATGCTTTCATTTTAATTCTAAAAAAGAACACTCTATTTTCAGTGGCATACCAGTTCCTGTTGTGTTGGAGTTCCCAAATTATTCAGACAATTATGTTCTACCCAGGGATGCTCATTTTAAATGTTTAGATGTCCTTGCTGATATAAGACACTAGGAGTCCATTGGTGCTGGAATAGCCTGTATGGTGTAACTCTGCCAGTGATTACAGCAGTTTTGTAGTGAAAACTACCAAACAAGAAATTCTGGGGTGGTTTACAGAAGGTGAGTCATTGCTTGTTTGTACTGAGAGATGAAATTGCTCAAGTCCCTTGATTCAAATTAGTTCTCTTTCTTAAGTGATTTAATGAAGTAAAAATAAGTCTAAAATGTAATAGGCATAATAGTGATTTGGTGCCAAATGACTTTCTGATGGAAATAAAAGTAAATTGAATTAAGAAGGAAAGAAACTGTTTCCCCAGTAGAGATACAGTGCGCAATTCTGGGAGATATTTTCACATACTTTGGCTGTTAAATTCCATTTTCTTTGGCAGCTTAGTCCAGTCCCTTCTGTACAGCCTACTAGAAGTAGTTTCTGTGTAGAGTATAAGTTAGAATTCTAGTGAGGCATTTTGGGGCAGTTTGGCTGCCCTGCAAAAACATTTTAGACTGGTCTCTGATGGATTCCAGAGTGTTACCTAAATATCTGGATCACTAATAAAGGTATGGAGACTCTTGGGAGAATTCTGAAAATATATCAGTGAGCATTTTGAGATCTTTCCATCCATTATGTCTTAGTGGAACCAAAGTCCTCCTTTTCTCTCTGTTTTCAGTTTTATTGAAATAAAAGGAAATAGATTTTTTTTTTTTTTTTTCCCACCAGACTCTCCTTAATTCCCTAGGATGTGACCTGGGAGATTACTGTTCAAATACATATTCTCTTTGTCTTACGGGCTTTTACAATGCCTTCAGACTCATCGTTGAGGGGAGGAGAGGGGAAAGCTTTCTAGAAAAGTGCTTTGTAACACATTAAATGTGATCTTTAGTTAGAATTGTCAGATAGAAGGTTCTTAACAGCTTTTTTAACCTGCTGTTGGTTCTGGTCCCCATGTTGTATAGTCAAAATCTGGGCTGAGATGGTTATGGACCATAGTAGTAAGTGTGTGCATTAGGAGTAGAGTCTGTCATTCAGAATTCTGGAACAATTTTGTCACTGTCCAGCTTGCAGCTAGTCTGGGCTTTTATTTGTCCTTTTCTTTTCAGAATAGGTTTGGTTTGCGGAGAAATAACTTTGTCTTGATACAGCTGGAGGAGATGGCATCTACAGTCAGGTGGAGGATCTTCATGGAAAATAGTCTGCGTGTTCAGAAAATCCATGAAAATAGATATTGGAACTGGCAAAGATGATTTCTGCTTTATGCACTTATCCATACCTTTACCAACCTTGTCACTGCATCTCTGTCTGCTGTGTGAGTTCTGCATTGTAGTCTTGGAGTGTGATGAGATATAAGAGAAGCAGATCTTCACCCTTGTCATGTGAAATTAATATAGATTAGATAAACTAAAATAACCCCTGGCACAGATCCATCTGAGTTTCAAATTAAGGTTCAGTTATTCCTTCTGCACTCACTTCATCTCAGCATGCTTCGATGGTGGTGCAGGCCTGCTGGCAGTAGTAAAGCAGCTTCAGAGGAGGAAAGTGACTTACTGGGACATCACAGCAATGCAAAGCTGAGTTCATTGCAACTTGTCACTGAGCTTCTAAAAATATGAAGGTGGCAGGAACTGAATCCTTTGACGAGACTGACAAAGACTCTATTCTGCTTGTAGAAAGATTAGCTCCCACTGAGAGACTCTGTGCACCTTCATGGTGGTAACTTGCTGCCTAAATCTGCCCTGTGTGGAGAAAGACTTGTTCAAGGCTGAGCAGATCCCTTCCATGTACATATGCAACCTTTCTGAGGGTAGAGTCATGGTTTAGTAGGCCAATTTCCTGCTTCCGAACCCCTGAATCATACAGACTGAGCTACTGCATTTTTCCTATTGCTCTCCAAATGATTTACTCAGGGAAGAAGTGTATAGGGCTAATGTGCTGATAAGTGGGGATGGGGCAGATGGAAAGATGTAATTTGATGGGAAGCTGCCCAGTTTTTTTTTTTTGCATACCAAAATCACAAAAAAATTCTTTCCTTTTGCCAAGCACTTCCCTCTTACACTTGCTTTCTTTCCTACACGTGTATTTTGTTTCAGTCTGTTGGCCTTATTAGCAAAGAGTCATTCAGTCTCTGCGTATTGGTCTGGATCCATATTAAATATATAAAAGGTATGTTCTGTTAAAGTTAAGCAGTGCTGTGCCTAGTGAAAATGAATACAGTGAATCATCCTCTGAAAGATTTGAAGACACAGTAAAGGAATCCTTTTACATGATTATTTTAACATGTGTGTAAAAGGAAGGAAAAATAACACAAGCCTGATGCAAGGAATTTCTGTTAAATCGATGGTGTGTTTACATTCAAATCTCTTGCAGAAGTGACTGAATTTTTCTTAACGATTTAAGGTGCTCAGAAGAATACAAGAATTGTTAATTAGTATGGGACATGAAAGGGAGGGTGATGTTTTTGAAGTGGGATGGCTTCCATTTTATAGTGTTCTCCAACAAACATTACTCCTGAGTCAGTTATATGGGCAGCCTGGTTTCCTCATTAGGAACAAAATGCCTCAAAATGGAGTATCTTCATATCTATCCATGTAACTATATCTGCAAATACGCATGTAGCCTATAAATGTGTTTATGTGTGCACTCCAGTTACGTTTTTCTGTGCTTTATAATATTAATGTTTATTTAATTGATTTGATGTTGATAGTTACAGATTTCTTTTGAAACACAAAGCATGGTGTGTAAGATAACTTTTTGGAAATGGAAAATGACATCAAGACATCTGATGTTCTTGTTGCCACAGGTATAATTTTTATGGGAGTTATTATTTCAAGCCTCTGTTAAAAGAGGTGAAAATTGTCCTGCTTCAAAAGTGATGATTACCTGTTTGCTTGCATTAGGTCATGTTCAAGGGTCTGAGTTGTTTGTTTAGGAAGTAATTGTACAGTTTTAGTTCCTTGCTGTAAACTTTTTGAAGGTAGTGTTGCTGTAGTCTCAGCAGGGTTCTATTTTCATCCTGGAAATAAGTGCGTAACTTCAATGATTTCAGATGTTTGGATGTTGCAGAGTCCCTTTTGTGTGTGCTAGGTAATCACTTCACAATTCTGGCATTTTTTTTTGAATGCGAATGTACTGGATGTGATCATTATTGCCCAGTTCTGCTCAGAAGACTGTAAAGTGAATATAAAATGCAACTTATGCTGCTTGAGCATCCCAGTGCTGTGCAGAAAAGCTCAGAAATCAAATTCATTAATTATATCTCATTTTAGTTATTGTGATATAGATTATAGTTGTGAAAGAGACTTATTCCTGCCATAGATATTTGCTAATTCTTTTTCTGTGAAGTGTAAAACCTGTGGAGAGAACATATGAGACGTACAGGATGACTCCTGTAAGATTCCATCATGTTTTATTTACTTGCCTGAACAAGAACATGCTCATGTTGTAATTGACACCTTACTCTTAGCTGCAGTTGTGACAAATACCCTATGCTTTTCTTTTAGCTATTGAACCATGCTATTTAAAGATATTTGTTTTTCCTGTAATTCAGGCTTGCTGTTTTGCTACCTGTTAATGGCCATCTTATATAGCAGAGTGCTTTTTTGTTTCCTCTTAGTCTTTCATTTTCATGATATTTTCTAGTATATTTGCTAGTTTAAAACTGGAAAGGATACTCTGGACTGCTTATTGAGTGATTATTTTTGCATTGTTGCTGTAATTTTTAAAAAAACTAGCATTTTTAAAAAGTGTTTGAATATCTCCAGCAGATCTAGCTATTGTGCTTTATAACAGATCTCCAGCTGCCTTTTGCGTTTCTATGCTGAAGGGTGCTCATCCACCCAGAGTAAGAGCAGTTTCACAGCCAAGTGAGACCCAATGTAGAAGCAATGTGCAATCAGCTGCCTTGACAGTTTGAAACAACTATTTTGGTTGTGGTTCATGGGGTCATATCTGCCTCAGAGCTAGTGACCTTAGCATCCCAACCACTACTAGAAGAGAATTTCTTTTGAGACTCTTGCTTGGACTCATACCCCTTGTTTTTTTAGGTCAATCAGCTGTTGTGTTTGGCTATCTTAAAGCATCACAGTAGGGAGCAGGCACTTGCTGAATGACTTGGATGCAGTACTGTTGAAATAAACAGCAAGAGAAGAATAAACAAGCTGTGTGATTATATTATGATAAACTGAATGAAAATGTTTAACAATTTTATATTGTGTTTATGAAGTACTTTTCCACTTTAGCAGACAAGTTCCTTTTAGCTTCAAGTTTGAACTTAAGAGTGTGAAGAAAAATGTTTTTGTATACTGTGAGGATTGTAAATCCTTTCTGAGTCTGTAACAAAATTAGGCCAGTGTTTGTTTTTTAGTTTGAATGAATTCACTTTTCATCATTATCTAGTCTATCACTCATTTGGTAATAAAATTTTCAGCTTCAGAAATAGTGCATGATGTTTATTCATACACACACTTATCCCTTACCAATGTGGATTATCAGCTTACAAAGTTACTGTGGTTGGAATGAAAAAATACATAAGGATTTAATTAATACAATGATCTATTTGTTTTCTGGCATTTTCTCTGTTTCTGAACCGAATTAAACTCTATCTTAACATTCTTAACTTCAAAGTCTTTTCTTTTTGGGATCAGAAACAAAAAATGAAAGTGACTTAGTATATTCACAAGGAAGTAATGCAATATGTGATTCATTAGAACAGGGAAAAAGTTGTGAAGAGCTTGAAACCATTTGCCTCCCAAGTTGGGAAAATTTTCACTTAGTGTGCAGATTTTGCCACTCAGGCCTGTCTTTAGACGTCATAAAACTATACTACTGTTCACTTAATGACACAGTTATGAATATAAAAGCAGAGATGTTAATGCTAGGTAAGGAAAATGGTTTCCCAGACTCCGTTATCAGTGACAAAACACTCAGAGGAGGCCGTAAAATTGGAGAAAGAGTAGGTGAAGTTGAGGTGTGATGATATTTGGGAACGTGACTCCAGCGTAACAAAGGCAGAGGGAGGTAGAAGAAAAGATCTTCCTTCTGTGCTTAAAGAGGGATCTTGAGTCTTTTGATGTGGTTTTCTTGGAAAGAGTTCAATCTGCTCTGTAGTATCTTTTCCTCAAAGATAGACTGCACATAGACACATAGATGATGCACACTCAGTTTCCATCCTATTGCAAATGACATCAGAGGTCGTCTGAGTAGGAGCTGGATGCAGCCTGACAACAGAAATACAGAGAAGAAAAGAGAAAATAGGAATCAGTTGTTGGAAACAGACTTGATGTAATATTATACACAACGTATTACTTTTACATCAGGATGTTTTTCTCATAAAGCTCAATCACGTGTATATTGAACAATTAAACTGAGTTGGTTTGGTGCGTTTGTTACAGTTGTAATAATAGCACATAACTTATTTCCACAGGTGTTTCGAAAAACTCATGGAGTCTGCATGGCTGAAACATTAACATGTTATTGTGATAATATGATGCTTCTCCATCTGACTCAAGAGCTTTTAACTTTAATAATTTCCAGGTTATTCAATAGCTAAAATGTGTTTTCCGTTCATACTTAACCCCACTGCATTTTCTTTAATATAAAGGAGTGATATAATGAATAAATTATAACCATACTAAGGCCTTCCATTTGATACATTATCGCAGGCTTGTGATGGTGAATGGCAAAGTAAATGTTTCTCTACATTGTGTTGTTTGTGTGGAGGTCAGGAACCTAGATGGAGGGCTGAAGCAACCCTTGATAGAAGGAGAAATAGAAAGGCTTGGCTGAACAAGCAAATAAATTGTCTGATACCTGAACTGAGGATCTACCTTGTATATTTTAGGAGGGAATGTTGAGGAGGGCTAATTACAAGTCTGTGGTTTTTATTCCCTCTTAAGAAGGTCACTAATTCTAAAGGGATCTTTGCTTGAGTCCTCCCAACTGCCCAGTGCATTATCCAAGCTTGTGGTAAGTCACCTGGCTGCAGTGTCCATCCTAGTTAAGGAGAATCATTCCAGAATCATGTGATTGTAGGAGCTGGAAGGGCCTCCCAGAGATCAGAGTCAACCCCCCTGCTACAGCAGGTTCTCTACTATAGGTTGAACAGGAAAGCATCTAGGTGTATCTCTAGAGAACAAGTGTTTTTGTTGCCATAATTGCAGCTTCTATCTGCCCAGCCAAGTGCTCTACAGGCACAGTGGGAGTTCCTAAAGCCATATATCGGGCCTGAGCACTGTGCTTGATTCAGATATGTCTGCAATGCTTATTGTAACTGATGAATAATTATCCCCACTGCCAAGATAATTTCAGCCAGTGTGATGAGGACTGATGAAGGAGGTGTGAGCTGGGAAATCTTATTGGAGTTGGAAATCTTGCAAAACTGTAATGACTGTGAGGTCGAGGTGTCTCACTAATTTCACACCTGGTGCCAGATCTTTGGTTTTGCATTTGCCAATGAGCTAGCTTGCAGCCAAGGTTCTCTAAATCTTTTTTTTTTTTTTTAGACCACCCCTAACTTCTGCAAAGGGAGAAAAAGAGATTGCTGGCAACAGTTTTGTCAGCATTATGTTTTCTGTATATTTTAAGGCTTAACTGCTTGATTATCTGCTGTTATTAAGGCACTAAAGGCAGCAAGGTGGCCTGGGTGCTACTATGTTCTTTCAGAGCAGAAAGTAAATCACTCAATTTTTGTCTGAAATGATGGGAGAAAACTCCTATGGCAGGAAGAAAAGCATTGAATGTAAGACTTTCTACTGCAGTCTTAGAAGTCATGTACATTTTCAGAGCTTGTGTCCGTGAGCATTAAATGACATTTTAAATTCACTGTTGCTTAGGTAATAGCTTTGTGTGCAGTTGCCTAAAGTTATCAGAAATGCAAAGTGTAGAAATTGCAACTCTGCCAAATGATCACTTTATGCTGTATACCAAGAAAACTGTGATGCAACAAATGAGTGCTAAATCTCTTGAAATCTGTCTGACAGAAGCCTTCTCAGAATCTGCTGTTCCAACAGGTTAGTATGTAGGTGTAGCCTTTTAGGTGTTCACTGGAAAGGCTGAGCAACAACAGCTATTTCATGACTGTTCTTAATTTTTCTAGAGACACTGAGTGCAAGTGGAGTTAGCACTTGAGACTTGACACATAATCACTTCTTTCTGACACAGAGAGTAGTTGTGTTTGACCTGGCTTTGAGCAATAGACTAAGTCTTGAGCAGTTTAAAAAAATAATGCTGTGTGCATTAGTGAAAATAAGGTATTAGAACAGCAGCGTAATGCCAAACATAATTCTATATTGTTTGTTGATAGTTTATTTAGAAACCACGCAAATTTAATCTCTGCATCTGAAAATACATTTGGGGAAAAAAAAAATTCCAGAAATTATATGCAAGACATACTTTAGAAATGTCACTAAAGAATTCTAGAAACTGAGTTGATAAATATTATGAGAACAGCACTTCCAAAAGATTTGCTTTTATTTTCCTCTGTTTTACAACAATAGAAAGAAATCTCCCACAATTAAAAAAAAACTTACAAAAATAAATATGGTGGATAAGTGGAATACTGTAGAAAAACCCCTTTCAACAGTGAAATATTCCAGATCACAGGACACATCTGTGTATGTTATAACATCATGATTTTTAATGCTGAATTATTAGAAATATCACAGGGTGTTCATTCTGGATACAGATCTTACATTACTAGCTTTACTTACTAGCTTTTCTTTGAGATGAATCCTTAATTTAGTATTTAAATAGTCTGACCACTCTGAAGTAGCAGATCTTGCTAAGTCATGTTCACAATACTTGCTATCACCTCTTACAGATAAAGGATGCTCAAATGCTTTGTAATTAATATTTATCTCACAGGCTTTAAGTTTAGAAAACTATAATGTATTTTTTTTTTTTTTCCCTGGAAGATGGGAGGAAGTGCATGTCTTGTAATTGTTGAGGTAGAAAGTCAATCAAGCCCCATGTTTCTTAATAAATTACTATATGCTCTTTGTACTCAGTTTCTCCAGTACCCTTAGATAACTCCCTTACTTGGAGCTTTCTTCTATGAAGATAACCCAAGTTGTCACAGCAGGAAGGGAATATGGGGATATGTCTTGCTCATGGGCGGAGTAGCATTAATGAATATGCCTGATTGAATTATCGGGAATGCCTAACCTAATCTAGAGGGCCATGTGCCAAAGATGAGAAAGGCTGTTGTTGACTATTGCTATGAAGATCACAGTAAATGTGAACCTGCTGTTTTGTAAATCCTCTTCAGACATTATTATTCCTACCTGACTGAAGGGAAAAAGACACCAAGCGTAGGCTGGCTGTGTACCTACTCTGTCACTTCCAAGTTAAGTGACATTTTAAAAACAACTGAAATTCAGTAGTAGAGACCCTAAAAGTGAGAAGTTCAATCTTTATTACTTGTGAAAGATGTATCACTAACGTAAATGAGAGATGCTGCATCAACTGGGGCTAATGAGCAAATGTATAATGTACTGTGCAGCCAGAAAGCATTCTTTTTATCAACAGAGAATAAATGTGAGAAAAATCAGGTGGAAAAAAAAGATGTAGATGTTTGTTGTATTTGGAAGAAGTTACAATTTTAAATGAAGCAAAGTCCTGTACCATTTGTATTTATGTCAGCTCCGCTGTTAAAAAAAAAATCAGAATAAATTTCTAATTTAGAGAAATGTAATTTGGTTTGATTCAATTCAGATATGATCTATTTAGTTCTTCAGTGAAAGAATTTTAAGATCAATGTGGTGAATGCAAGCTGAAAGCAGTGCTGCAATGGGTCACCTGGCACCTGAACAAGGGAAACAGAGCATTGGGCTGGCCAGCTAGGGTATGGAGAATTTTGTTTTAGCAGGATTGGAGCTGATTTTCCTTGAGCCTCTACTGAGAACCAGAGCTTCGCTGTAAGGTTACTTGTGCTGGGTGCAAATGGTATTTAGGAAATGAACTATTCTGCTGGATCCATCCTCTTAGTTACATAGTTTGTTAGGAACAGATGGATTTAATTTTCATGTATGTTCCTTTTTTTTTTTTTTTTTTTTTTTTTTTTTTTTTTTTTTTTTTTTTTTTGAGAAAGATCTAATTTACTCCTCAGGAAGTAAAAAGACAAAAGCCAAAACCATGCAAGCCTCAGTAACTGTATGGGCTATTAAATGTACAGCTATTCTTCAGCACGCTGTGCAGTGAAACCTAGCACAAGATTTATCAACTAATTCTGCCAGGAGGTGCTTAGCTAATATATTGTACAGATAAAAAGTATAAGTAGCTCTTTTAGTTTGGAAACAAGTATGGATTGTCAAGTGCTTTTGTTTCTTTCTTGTGGTTGTCTTGGGTTTGCAGCGGGATGGTGATGGCTGAGTATCAATTTATTGTTAAAGGCTTCTGGAGGGCATAAATCCACTTTTTCATCTTTCAGAAATAAAGCTACAAGGAGGAAAATATGCAAGGTTCACTTTAAATTCTCCCATCTCCTTGTTGAAACACTGTAGATGCTCTCTGCATGATCACCATGCCCTCATTGCTTCTTGTCAGATTTTGCTACAGAAGATGTAAAATATTTTGTTAGTTGTGCTGATATGCACATGAAAACAATTACTCATAGATTGGTGCATTAAATAAATAGAGAATTCACAATATTTGCTTTCTAGAGGTGCTTGATTTTTTTTTTTTTTTTTTTTTTTTAGAAATAAAGAAAATCTTTCACAGTGGGGAAAGATAGGTCCACCTTCAGGGCAGTGAAACAACCCTGTCAACCATTAGACCATTTAAACCTGCTTACGTTAACCTGATGTAACTGCATCTATTTTGGCTGTAGAGTCTTTCTGTATATCTGAGCTTCTAACACTGGCCTTGAGTGAATTAAGTGAACAGAATTTTGTACCTCTTTATTTAATAATCTATACATGCATATAATGTACTATGGCATGTGCTATATTGAATTTTCTCTCTCTCTGGTCTTCCCGCTTTTATATGTTGTATATTTTTTCTCGAGGTTGCAGTGAAGATTATTCTTTGTGGTTTTTGTTCCTGCTTTTTCATAGCCACTAATATCATTCTGTCTCCTCATGATCTATCCTCTCCTTTTATTATCTTTCTCTAATCTTCCTACATGTTGGCTGGATTGTGCCGGTTGCATGACACAGGGGTGCAATTTGTGCCGTTTCCATGCCTTGTAACTCTTGCTTGCTCCTCATGTCTGCTCTTCCAAAGTACTATCAAAGCTGTTGAGGCTGGATGGCTCACATAGTGTGAAGCCGTCAGAAGAGCTAGTAGCAATCAGAGTATGTTCCCATAAATAGTGCTTCCTCGGTGGGGCTGTGATTCTCTATTAAAAATTCAATGCAGGTAGAGCTGGTTCCAAAACTCCTGCCCCTACTTGTTACTGACTCTTGCTGCCCACTCGGGCTTGCAAGTGGATTTCCATCCTTTAAAGACTTCAATTCTGTTTAAGCTATCTAGAAAGCATTCTGCTGCTTGAAGGAGTAATTTCACCATCTCTGTGGCCCTTGTGGTCTTCTTCCTCTCTGCTGCCCGTACTAGGTGTTAGGACTTGTAACTATGGCTGCAGCAAGAGTCACTGAGTGACTGGAAACTTCTTATTGCAGATTATTATTATTACAGAGTTAGTCAAAATGCAAGGGTAACAGTGGGTTTGTGGGAATATGACAGGAGTAGTACAAGCAGTCTGCCCTCTGAGAAATCACTGCCTTGTTTATATTCATTTGCTTTGAATCCCCGCCCGTGTATGTAACTTTGAAATAATTAGTTTAATAGAAAAAGGCTTTCTGAAGAACAAACACAAAAGCATCTTAATGAGCCACAAACCTTGAAACGCTCTACAGCTAAGGAACCAATTATCTCTCTTGAATGCCTTGGAGAACTTGTGGGTGGAAAAGTCTCAAAATGGATTTGCCACCTGAAAGATTTGTAATGTAGGGCCACATCCTCAGACACTTGTGCCTTCTATTTCCCTTTTAAACTTGAAAAGCAATAATAATTATCCATGTGAGTATTTCCCTCACTTCCCACTATTCCTCCTCTTTTTTTTTTTCCGCCGGCATGGATATTTAGATCAATATCAAATTCATTGGTCTAAATATGGCTCCTGAAACCTTTTTTTTTTTTTTTTGGAGTGCTTAAAACCAAACCTGCATTTCAGAAATGCCACAACTCCTGTTTGAACTCAGATGCAGCAATGTCTGTCTGGCTTGGGTGTGGAATGAGCCACTGAGAGAGAAAAAATTGTGGATAGAGCTCTGCGCTATTTAAAATTCTGTCTACTTGGCTAAATGACAGTACTGCTGGACACGCCAAAGCCTGCTAATTTATAACTACTCTATTCACTTCCTAGAGCAATAGGAATAACAGAGTTAGTGTTCCTGTAATAGCTAACCATTAATTTTTCACTCTGTCTGGGTATTAATTCTCCCCCACCAGACACCTTGTTCAGTGTAGGAGAAATTGGAGTGCCCAATTATCATCAATTATCTGAGAAGATGACAATAACACCCACCATATGCACATGCTGTCCTTTTCTCTGAGGGTTTATCTGTACTATGTCGTATCAACCAGCAGGCTTCTTTGCATTAGTAATATCCTGGTCCTTTTTAGTTCTTTTCTTTTTTCCCCTTTACTAGCTCCTTGCTCTCCAGGAGATCTGCAAGCTTTCACAAACTAAAGGGGTTCCTCCTGGAAGGCAGACTGGGGTAGAAAAGATAAATTGAGAATGGAGCAAATCTAAAGGAATATCCTAAGAGGCCCAAAAGTAAGAAAATCGTGATTTTTTTTATTTTTTATTTTTATTTTTTTTCCATCTCATGTTGCATAGTTTCAGGTTCCCATTCTAAAAATCTGAGGTCAAGAGATTTTTGAGGACCGATGTGTAATGGCGAGATTTCATATAAAGCTCAAGTTGCTTAAACCTACATATAAGCTAAGTGGGCGTTTACAAGGGGAAATCTAAAGAAACTTTATTAGAAGGCATCAGTTAATTTAAGGAAAGTCTGTAATGTCTGAAGATATGAGTGGAGTACATCCAGAGAATATTTTCCTAGCAAGTGATGCTGCTTCCTCTCTTGCCACATTCTACCCTGAGGTTGTAAATTGGATATATGTTTCATGTGAGGTCTATTGACTTCTACTCTTTGCTTCCCTGTTGTAAATGTCCAGCAGTGAAATTGTTGGCAGTATCTTAAATCGGCATTGTTAAAAAGAAATCTATACCACAGACTAATGTTTTATTAGAAAAATTGGTAATATCAAGATTTTGTAAAATAAATAAATAATCACAGTATGCGGTAGTGCATCCACGAGTCAATTCAATCATCTTTTTGGAGATCAAAGTAACTTTTGTTAGCCATCTTTCTGTAAAAATCAGTCAATAAATACTTAAATTCAGCTTTAGGAGAGTAGTGTGAAACCATTATTTATTTTAGTAAATCTAATGCAAAGAGAGTTAAAAGTTTTGGAAAGACTTTACTGTTGTTAATATTTTCTTTCCTTGCTTTTTCCCCCAGCACCCTCTTTATTGTACCTTCTACCTTGCAAAGAATACTTGGTTCATGTGTACTGTGTATACGTAATGCCTGCATGACATCAAAGGGTCTGAGTCTGTAGCTTGGGTAGTCTAAGATTATACTGACTGTAACCATAGCAGAAGCGTGCTAGACACTTGACCCCTGAGAAGCAGTTGTATGCAGTGCTGTATTTAAACACAGCTCGTAGTGTAGTTAGCAGCCAGCGTGCAGTTGAACAAATGTGCATTGTTGTTAAAATTGAAACCACATGCTGAGTAATATAACATAGGTGCAACGTTCTTGAGAATGTGTGGACAGTTGGAAATGTGAATGTATTTTTTTATTTATGTTATGTCTGTGTGTCTCAGGGCTCCCTAACTTTGTTTTCTTAGTGAAATTCAGGCACATCAGACATGCTGGATTGATGGAGCTGGGCACTGACGCACCAGGTCTGTTCCAGCTGCAATGACTGGGGAAGAATTGAATCTGGATCCTTTTAACCAGTCCTCTAAGAGCAGGATTTCAGTTACCATGACTGTTCGCCAAGGACTATTTTATTTTAGCCCACGTCAAATTTGAGCTTACCTATGGGGCTAAACCACAGCCTTCTAAGCCAAGTGTATCTAAATACAAACTCATTTCACTGACTGTTTGTTACTTTTTGGAAAACTTAGCCATGTACAGTTGTTTGGAACAATCTCCAAAAAAGCTAGACTTTCCAAGCTTTGCTGAATTTGAAATACTACATTCTTGTTCCTCCTAGCTTACAAAGTCCAGTAGTTCCTTGTTTATTAAAAAAAAAAATGAAATGAACAGGAGTTAGATGCATTAAATTTTCTCTTTGGGATAAATAAGATGATTTAATGGTGTGATTGTCCCTTATTCAGTAAACTATAAGTAACTGAGTTTCTCAACAAATGATGTTTATTTAGGCACTTTTCGTTGCTGATTTCTTTTTTGTACACCATGAATTTATCTTTCTATTGACTGTTCTGCAACAGTAACTGGATCAGCATGCTATAGATTTTTCTACCCAGAAAAGCATTTGCTTGGTTTTCTTTATTTGCTTTGAGATAATTAGAATAATGGTGATGGTGCAGAACAGACTGAGTGAAAAGGTTCTCCTTAAGTATCTGTTAATGTGCAGCATATATAAGAAGTGAGTGATGCAGAAAAGAAAGCAAGAGCAGCAGCGTTTGTGCTAGTAGTTTTATTGATGTTAATTGTATGCGTTACAGCTCACCACTGTGGGCCGGACAGCAGTCAGGGTGAATAGTACCAGAGATGAACTGTTGTCTCATTGGCAATCCACACCACTGGTTGAAGCACAGTCTGTTTTCTTGGTACATTTGGCTTCATGAAGTATTTTCTTTGTTGTAGGGCCATGAACAGGCAAACACTATATAGTGAATGGATACTGGCCATTGTTTTGAAGCAAACAGCCTGTTTTCCTGTCATGCAGTCTGTTCCTTAAAGAAACCTTGAAGCCACTGGATTCCCATACTTTGGTGTGCCTCCCCCTCCTGTCCTTCTATAGCTGTGCCAGCTGTATTTCTATTTTTTTTTTTTTATATCTAGGCTTATATGTATTTAGATGTGCCTGATCAGCCATTCGTTTGTCACTGTTTGCTAGTAGTAAATGAGAAAAGATTACAACAGAAAAGAGAAGAAATGCTCAAGTGCACTGATGGGCGCTGACTAAACCACCACTGTATGTTGATAGTTTGCATGTCCCTTCACCCTTGAGCCCACACCCATGGATTGGAATTGAGGCCAAACTAAGTGGAGAGGAGGCCAAGCTATCATATTTATAATTAGCCAAGATAAGGAGTGGAAAGAATGAAGGTTTTAGGCTGGCTGCAGTTCCTTTAATGTGTTTTTCCTCTGTTTGCCTTTGCTTCTGGTTCCAGAAGCAACTGAGAGAGGCACAAGCTCTCCTCAAAATGCTTGCTTGTATTTTCCAGACTTTGCTAGTTAGTTGCTGGGCTGCGTTCCTGGGACTATGCAATTCTCAGTGACCAGTATTGAGTAAGAAGGCAGTTCTGTGGAGGCAACTATTACTTGTCAAATGTGAACAATGTACTTGGCTTTCGGCAGGGCATCAACAGGAAAGTTCTACTTAGTGTGGCGAGTTGCAGTTTAGCTAACAGATGAAATAGAAACCAAGTTGCACAGACAGCTACTGTGGATGTTTCTAATCCTTTAAGTTAGTGTTTTCCAGAAAGGGTGGAGATTGCATGCACGGGAACAAGGGCTATGTCGTTGCTATATAGACACAGCTAGCCACAGTCTAAACAAGAAAAGAATTGGAGAAAGAATCTCAGCTGGAGTAATTGGCCATGCCAGAGAAGGGTGAGGAAAAAAAACCAAAAGATAAAATCTAATACACACAGAATTATGCTCTATGTAAGAGTTGAAAAAGAATATTTTGATGGCCAAAGGTAGTGACAGTGCACATTCAGAAAGCACAGCAAGGTGGGCTATGAGCGAAGTTGATACTGCTGGAGTTTTAAATATAGGGAGGGCAGATGTGAAGTAATTAAGCTGCCAGGAAAGTGAGATTGGTGGAGAAGGGAAGAGAACTTAAGGCATGACTAAATGAGTTGGGTATTAAAGCTGAAAGTTCTGTCTTTCAAGACAAAATGAACTGGAATGCTGAGGAGAAGAGGTGCAGCACATGAGAAGATTTCAACATGAGTTAGAAATAAGATGATATGAGTACTTTTTAAATCATGAGAATTAAATTTTGCAAAATCAGGTCACTCTTTTATCCCATTTTTTTTCCCTTCTCCTATGTGCTGAATAGCTGTGGTGAAACTGTGCTGTAGGTACAGTATAGTGTGACTAAATACTTTGTAATGCACTCTGAGATACCGTACACCAAGTGATATAAATAGAAAGCCAATTGCATAAAATAAATCTCTTAATTCTTGCTGCACCATGGTGAGGTAGCTCAGTTACAGCTTTGACCACCCATGAATGCTAAGAGCACAGTAGGGGAGCTTTTGGATTCATGACTCACCTATTATCTTGGTTGTAGGGTATGAATCTCTTTGAATGTGAAAGCAAGGTTTTGTTTAAGTGAAGAACATAAGAAAAAGCACTTTTTTTTTGTTACTTTTCTTTTTTTCCCCTGAGCTGAATGATGAAAGGTGGATAGAAGTGACTGTAAATTTTAGGAAGTAGAGAACTGGAAAAGATGTAATACTGAGCAGGAATTGTATTTTGCCAGTGCAGTTCCCGAAATACTTAAATGCTAAGGTTCTCCTGTACAAAAGTGTTGCTCCTTGGTCTAAATAAATTCACTGTCAGAACAATGGATACTTTTTGGAGTGGAAACAAGACTGTATTATACCATTCAGCAATTAACAGAAGAAAAGAATAGCTACTTCCTGCCAACGTTTGTACTCTTGAGATGTATGCATGAGGTTGTAGGTGAGTGTTAGCTCTTACTGCAGTGGACTGTGATTTATCTGAACTGTGGACTAACTTTTTAAGAGATTTGGAGATTTAAAAGTGTGGGGTTGGCAGGTTGTCTTAAGGAGAGTGACATCTGATAGTGACTTTAGGAGCCACCCAAAGCAATTTAGTTTGCACGCAGCAGGGGGCAAGCATACTAGCACTTTCTGAGTAGAACCAATGTGGCTGCTGCAATAGCATGCAGCATTGCTGGAAAAATGGGAATATGACATACTTCAAGGACCTTGTCTAGGTCCAAGTAAAACATCTGAGCTAGGAAATGTGTCCATCTTCACACACCTTCTTGCTAGTTCCTTAGATGACACTGTGGCAGTAATTTCTGGAGATTAGAAGCAAGAAATGGTTACTAAGATGCAGGCTGTGGTCAAGTCAACAATCTTGCTTATCTGGAGTACAGAATGGCAAGCAGAATTCCCTGTTTATCCCCACTCCGCTTCTCCAGTGGTCTTGCTGGCTTCCTTTTAGTATTGGCCATGCAGAACCTGGGCTACCTGATTGAGAGTACCCAAGGAGACGATCATAGGTTCACAAGGTTGGATTGTGATTCTATAAAATCTAGTCCAACAGTCTCCTCATCACCATTGCCACCACAAGCACTAAACCATATCACGCAGCACGTCATCCAGACGCCTCTTGAACACTGCCAGGGACGGTGACTCCACCTCCTCCCTAAGCAGGCCATTCCAGTGCCTGACCACTCTCTGAGAGAAAAAGTTCTTCCTTATGTCTAAGAATGATCATTCTAAAAAGGTTTTCCTGTTTTTACATTTTCCAAGATACCTTAGTTGCCCATTACTTAATTTCTCTTTTTATTACTCTTTGACTTCTTTTTTGCTGTCTAGGTCGTCTTTTCTTTTATTTTTACAGAAATTTTATTGCTGCTTCACCTACCCCTGCTTGTCCTCTTTACCTTGTTAACAGAAAACTGCTCTTATTCCCAGTACAGGACTTTCCACTTCCCCTCGCAGCTTGATAGCAAATGTCCCTTGCTGTGATGTCCCCTCCAGTCAGAGCATCTGATCACTTGTGCCTTACTTATTATGCTGACTGAATGTGTAAAATATGACAATGTGTGGCATAATAACTTTCCATTATTGATGTGCTCAGATTTATAGTGTTTTGAAATACTACTCTGGATTGTTTTATGGAGGGCTTAAGGAATGGGAACTGCTCTTCAAAATTATTTTGCCGTTTCTTTCCTTCCCTATCTGCTATTCTCTTACTTTGCTCTTGACAGATTAGCCTTGAACATGTCTTCATATGAAAATCAACTACTTCCTGGGGATCTGGGACACACTTCTCCAAACTATGTTCACGAGAGCAATAATTGTGTAATCTACTGCCTAAGAACTCAATCCTCTTCTTAGTGCAGGTATACCATGTAGAAAATGCTTACACCATTCTGTTCTTTGAAACTCTGGTATTTCTGGCTGTTTATCACTAGAATTATTTAAAATGTTCTTAGTAATTTTAACCAGACTACAATTTGATACAATGTCTGGTATGTACTATTGAAAATGGAGAAGTTGCTTCCTTCTTTTAGAAGAATAAAACAGGCATTCAGCAGTCTTTTGCTACTTTGCGGAAGCTGCACAAACTTTCAGGGAGGATCTTTCCTTGCAGTGTGAATTACAGGCTGTATTTAGTTGGAAGGTTGCTCCTATTCTGCTGGCTAAGTCCTATCTTCTCAACCAAGTAATGGTGGTTGTCAGTTCCATTCACCTCCTGTGTTCTGTTTCTTGCGATGCCTGTTTGGCTTCATTATCATCTACACTTCTAGCTGTCTCAATTTTTTTTTTTTTTTTTGCTGTTTTAATTTTATTTTGCGTAATCCGAAAAGGCTAGTTCTGCTTCTTCTGTCTATTTCAATTTGAGGCTGACTTCTGGCACTGTCAAGGGACATGGAGAGTTTTAACATTCTGCTGCAGAACAAGCTGTGATTCTCTTTCCTTTTCAGCACATTGTTCCAGCTTTTATCAGTGCTACATGTCCCCTTAGACTCTTGAAATACAGACTCGTTGTCCTGCTGCTTGCCTGAAAGCTTTCCTGGCCATCAGTAGTCATCCAAAGATGCATATTCCTTACAAACTGTTTTGCCAGTTCTCAAGCAGTCTGAAACAGAACCACATGCATGTATGGAATTGTGTAGGGCTGGGTGGTCACCTCACAAATCTAAGACTTTTTTTTTATGAGGGCCATATCCAAGTTTCAGGACTTAGACAGTTGCCTTGGAAAAGGCAGCTCCTAAAAAAAAAAAAACCAACAACACCAAGTTAAGCTAAAAGTAAGCATTTATTTACAAATCCTGAACAGATGGCACATATGCAAACTTTAGATACAGATGAACAGAAAGGAAATAAATCCAACATATTCCCAGAGCAGCATTTAATTCAGATCTGATGGTTTCCTTTACTTGATATGACTGAACTGACAAGCTGGCAAATGCCTGGTGGTGTTTAGAACCAAAGTCTCTAGTTTTCACTGGGTCTTTGACTTTGGGTAACACTCACTGACTGGAGCCTGAAGCTAGTGGCGTCCTTTATTGGGTTTGGTCTATATACACTTCTTGAGTTATTCTACTGAAAGATTTTCCCCATAGCCTGCTAACTTATTGTTCATTAATTCAAGCAAGAAACAATTTTCCTCTTACATTTTCTTCTTTTGTTGCTTGCTGCCCTGTGTTTTGAAAGTGCTAATTTCTCTTGTATATCTCTCGGACACTACTTACTTGCCCACACAGACTATTAATAGCTCTTTAGGGTGCTATCCCCTTGGAACTTGGAATATCCAATCCCAGACTGAAGGTTTTTCATTTAGTTTTCATGCTATATTTTATACAATTCCATAGTTGGAGTTGATTCACATAACTTATTAACTCTCTCTTTGTTGAGATCAAATGTGAAGGTAAGCAATAACTCTGAGTTTAATAGATTTGAGAAGCCTCAGTTCCCTAACCCCTCTGAATTTAGGCTTATGAGAAATACCCTAACCAATTCCTATCCTATTTTTTCCCCTCATGGCATACTAGTAGTGTCTCTGTACTAACACTCTTTCCTTTACTGCCGTTACTTCTAATTCACTTTTATCTTCTTCCCTATTTCCTTGTCTTATGTCTCATTTTTCATAACCTTTTTCCCCCAGACTCTGATTTATGGTCCCTGTGAGATGTGGTTGTGCTTTCTGAAAGGGTGTGGGGAAGGTAGTATCTTTAGCTACTGCAACTAACTTGAGCAGGGATTGTGAAACAGAGCTCTCTGCTGCAGCAGCTCATTCTCATGTAGTAATGTAGACTAGAGTTGATGGCAACTGCATTCATATGACAGTCTGAGCTGCTTCAGCTGAGGAGTAGACATTCTGCCACTTTTGTACTACTTCAGCTTGAGTGGAAGGGTCCTTGAACCCTCCATTTTTATTATCTTCAAGATTTACTCTGCATTATCTTCAGAATTACCGTTTCTTGCAAGATCTCGTAGTCTAAGACAACTAAAGGCATCTAGCCTTATTGCAAACCACTGTACCTGAGGTAGAGAACAATAAATCAGTTGGCTGAACTCTATGATGTTGTACCTCTAGGCTGGAAAAGAAAAATTCTGTCTGTACCTAATTAAGGGCCATTATTACATCCTCTCTCAATGCAAAAGAGGCAAGTTATCAGGGAATGTCTATGTCAATAGAGACATGACAGCAATGAATTTTGTCTGTCTCTGATTATACAAAGAATCCACATTGTTTCCTCCTATTAAGTTCCTAATTCATTTAAAAGGAGAAGTAGAATGAACAGTTGGCTCTCCCAAGTGGTAGATTGGATATAAGGAAGAAATTTTTTTAAGAAGAGAGTAGTGAAGCACTGGAACACATTGTCCAAGTAGGTGGTGGATGCCCCATGCTTGGAAACATTCAAGGCTGGGCTGAAGCTGAAGAGTGCTTGTTCCATGAGGCACCAATTAGTCCGTATGGAATAAAGACGGCTGTGAAATGACCTTTCAGTACCTCTGTGGAGGTTATGGAGGGGATGGAGCCACAGCATTTACATTGCCATGCACAGGTGCATGGGATCTGGTGAGGATTTGGATAGATATAGGAAGTAACTTTCTCAGTCAGGCAGCATGAACAGGGTGCTCAGTTAGACTGTGCAGGCTTTGATCTGGGAGACATCCTGATTTGACTGGATCAGCCTAGGCTGAACCTGCAGGATGTTGGGCTGGAGTCTTCCCAAGGGATCTTGAAACCTGAATTTTCTTATGATTTTTGTCTCCTTTTTGTGTAGCAGTCTTCTGCTTTTTCTTCACTAAAACAAATTAAAAGGGAGCAATAAATTGAAGAAAGAATAAAGAGGATGTTGCAAGAATAGGGGACTGACCATCTTCCATTAGCTGGTTTGCTTACTAATGGGATTTGCCGCTTTTGTGTTGAACCTTTCTGTTTGTTTCTTATTAGAGAGATGGGGAAAAAGTAGAAGGAAAATTTGGAGAGTTTTATTTTGTTCCTCAGCATGTGCTCAGATATATTTTAAGGTGTGGCTTTTCCCAGATACAAATTTTACGTGTTGTCTAATGTCCTTTAAATTCTTCTTCTGAGTTAAAAACTTTCATGAGTTAGGCCAGAAGTAAAAGTCATTTTTGTTAACATTTTGCTTTGCTATCTATGATGGCAAGTCAAGAAATCTGCTTAGGATATGGTTAGTGTTCAGCATGCTTTAATTTTTTTTTAATTTGTTTTGGTTTTGAAAATTCTTCCATTATTCTTAGCTGTTGCTATTTCTGCTACTTGGACAGAAAAATGAGATTATTCAGTCTCCTCTTTTATTTAGTCAAGCACATCTGGGGATTTAATTTTCTGAAGGAGAAAGTACCATGAATAAATTACAGATGATAGATATTTGCATAGCTAAACTTTCGGTTTGGTTTACATAATAAAGTAAGGAATAGGAAGGAATGTAACCTTTTAGAGTTTCTTTGTTTACAGATATGAAGAGAGAGAACAATAAATAAGCCCACATTATAGTATGCCTTCAGAAAAAAATCACATGATGTATCACCACCATGTGGAATTATGCCTGCCATTTCCCATAGGGGTATGGCACTCAAAAGGGATTTATAGGCTGCTAGCTCATAATACACAGTATTTATGATGGGTTACCAAATTTTGTTTCTAACTTGTGAAATTCCCTTTGGATCTGCACTCATGGCTAGCCAAGACTGGCACCAGTCATGCTGTTGGACTGTTACTCAGCATAGATACCCAGTTTCTTAAGCATAGGATTCCAGTTAGCACAAGAATAATTCAAATCCTGTAAGGGATCATAGTACTCCCATGAAACACGCTATTGCACGTTAACTTTCATGACTCTCTTTGGAAAACATGAATTTTAAACAAATTGTCTGTATTGTAACCCTTAAGAGAAAACAAGCAGAGGTGAGACTGGATGAAGGCCTTGGCTATTAGTTAGCAAATGGCATATAATCTCATAGCAGGTGTTTGGAGTGTATTTTTGGATGGAAAATATGCTTTTTAAGTCTGCTGCAGGATATTATTTCAGATTCAAAATGTCATTGCCTACTGACAGTGAGATAAAATATTTAGTGTCGCTGCCATTTTGGGAACAGCTCATTTTGACAAATTGATCAGTGCTTATTTGCCAAGAAAGTTTTTAGAACTCTACTGAGGAGCCAAGATTAAATTCATTCCTTTCATGACAGAATGTCCAAATGAGTTAGATATTTTTAGTTGTGTGTTAATGATTATGTCTTGTATTACAGGATGTGATGCTTTTGCTTTCAAGATTTGAAATTAAAATTCTATTTCTTAGCTAACAAAATTATCTTTCATAAAGAACATGTGACTCTTTAAGGAAGAACTGATGACAAGAATCTGAACTAGAACAGCTGAAACATGCAACAGAAACAAAGGTTATAGCAGTATAAATTATTTGATTGTGCAATTAACATATAGTTAATCAGTTCTGTAAGGTAAATGATAATAAATGTTGCTAATTTTCCTTGTACTGTGAACTTTATATGAGCTAGTGTTATGTGCATTTTCTTTCATTAGCCATTGTCTTACAGGATCCACATTTTCCATAATGCATCTCTTATCTTGCTCTTTGTTACTTTTATTTCTTTGTTTCTCTTAAAGCTTATTCCACAATATGTTTAGTTTTCTGCCTGTGATTGGACTGATTTCTAGGAAGCTTGTGCTACTTGAAGCATGCATGCATTTGCAGTATTCCAGTTTGAGTTTTGTTAAGATTTTGAAAATGATAGAACCTGTAGTTCAGACAGGTGTTTTCTCTTTAGCCACATCCTAATCTCGTTAAGGCCTGATACTATTAATAAGACCTTATTATCAAGTTTTTACGACTAATTTTTTTTATATTATGTATATAATTGCATTACCAAAAAATAATTGTCTCAGGTGGTTTTTTTTGGAGCAATTGCTATATGCTCATTGCTGTTTAATCTGAAGATATAACAAGACCAACTTCACAAGTGATGAAATTATTGGCTAAATACTTCAGTGGCTACGTACTTTACCTGATTCTCCATTGTTATGTGGGTCTAGACTTTAAGGTAAGTCTTACACACGTGCATAAGTGAATGCAAAGTGTACCTGGATGTGATTCCTGGCATTCTAATGAAAACCACTTTCAACCTTAAAATAATCAGGCTAAATTTATATTGGAATTCTGTTGTGGTGTGGATGGTGAAAATGCTGCTTGAATAAACTGATGATGATGTGGGTGTGAGAGCAATTCTACTGAAGTGAACAGGTTTGTATCTTGCTATATTTGACCTACTTTTTTGGTAGTATATATGTTTTACTTGTTTGGCTTGCAGCTTAACGTCTCTTTTCCATACTAGGATTTGCTATTCTTATAGTTCTCATTATCACACTTTTGTTATAAGCAAACACAGGCAGAACAGTTACTAATCTACTTGGTTCTTAATTCTTCTATGTTTGAAGCTTGAACACAATGTACTAAATGATAATAATACTTAACAGTGAATGTTGAAAGAGGATAAAGTGAGGAGACTTCATTCTGAATTTCTGCTTCAAAAGAAAAAAGTAGATCAAAGACCATTTATGTAATGAATGGGAGAATAGCAGGGAGGAAGGACTTCAGCTCATAGAAAAAGGGAACTCTGAATTGTCATTTGTGGTAAATATGTTTACAGAAGAAATTGAAAAAAAAAAGTACATAAAACAGTTTTTATAGAGCAATACAAATTAATCAGCATCTATAAACTAGATGACTACTATTTCGTATACATACAGTTCAAACCCACAACTCTTGATTAAATCCTTTTGGCTCTATGAATAAAACTTTACAATGTGCTCAGTGGCATCTGAACAGAAGGCCATGTGTAATGACAGAGCAGTGAATTGATTTGTGGTAGAAAATAAAGCTCCAGCTGTAGAAGACATTTACAGAGAGCCATACCAGAAGGATCTGACTAGTGGTCTGTAGCTGGAGCTGTACAGTGCTTGCTGAGCAAAATTTCTTGACCTAGCTTAAGGAGCTCTGAAGGAAGTAGTCATGTTTTGGTGATCCTGAATGCTGACTTAATCATCAAAGATAGTTACTTATTGGATATGTAAATCTGTACATACCAACAAAGTCCCAAAATGCTCATATTTTTTTTCCAATTAGGAAAAGCATGTGAAAACTGCTGTAGTGGTACCTGTTCAAAGGCTGAGTTCTATTGATGATTATAGCAAATGAGCATTCATGGAGACAGGTTAATTTTAGCTTTCTTCTCTATTTGTATGTGGTTTGTAGTCTTTGCTGCCTACTGGGAAGAACATGCTGTCTCTGGAAGTGGTAGAAGGGGAGTGAGCTTGTAAAATCTGTTTGGAGCTCAGGTGAAGTTGTTTACATGACTTTAATGTACAGTCCAGTAACTGAAGAGTCTGATATTCATCATTTCAGCACTTCTAAAATGGTGATACATTTTATGTATTCTGCTGAGGGATGAGGAAATTTTTTGAGGGGAAGTAAGAATTAAATTCTCTAGAGAAAAAAAAAAATAAGGAATCTACGCAACTTTGGTTTGAGAGAAAACAGAAAAACTTTGATTTGCTATTTCTTATAATAACCCTCACCCCAAATTCATAATCTTGATTTTTTTTTTTTCTCTTTAAACAAATCTGATCTTCATTATACACAGTCCATAAACAATTTTAACATTAGAACTTATTTCATAGGCCCATTTTATAATGGCATTCTTTCATCCTTTAAAATATGAAACATTTGCGTGCTGAATGATTCTAGTAGAAATAGTGCTGATGGCTGGCAGCCATTTTTTCCCTTACCTGTGTACTTTTTTTTTTTTTTTTTTACTGTAAAGAGAAGCTTTCTATGTAGTCTACGAGAAGCTCAGCTGGACATCAGCTTCTGACTGAGAACACCCTTGGCCACTGGGTGTTCTTCAGATCATCCTGAAGAAAAGATGGATGTTTTTCTTTTCTGTATTACTTTTTTTTCTTAACTTTTGAACAATTCTGCCTGTGTTGTCGGAGAATAAAGAGAAATAGCATATAGTCTATAGATCATGTGTATGGAATCATAGAATCATTACAACTGGAAATATGATTTAGTCCAGCTAACAACCTATCGCTGCCATGCCAATGATATATATTCCCCGCATTAACTCCTGACAACAGACCTTTTAGTGAAGCTACTCCTTGGAGGAGCACTCGTTAGTGAGACTGGACCAGAGGTTCCAGTGCTGGGAGCTGAAACAGTCATCTGTTTGGACAGTGCTGCATTTCTTCTGATGTGATGGGGCAGAGCAGTGTTATACTAGGCCTGGCAAGATCTCTTTTCCTTACATACAGCAAGCAGCAGGACATTAGTTCCACCCTACAGCAATTCTGAAAGGAAGTGTATTCTCAGCCAGATTTTAAATTTAATAAAGATGGAGTTCAGTGTTCTTCAGCTATCAGGTTACACTGGACTGTTGTAATGGCAAACTCCATCAGATAGTCTACAAAACAGAGTACAAAGATGAAAATATTGTTTTTTTCTCTCATACTTTCATTTGCTCTTTAGGTGCTTGTGTTGATGTATGCTGCCTGTGAAAGGGAGCCAATAAAACAAAACTGATTTTTTAAATCATAGAAGCTAGCCAGTAAAGGTTGGGATTCTGATGTAGATTTAATAATTGAAGAGTTTCTGAGGTGGAAGATATTTTGATCTTTCAGAAATGAAACCCTCATGTTTGAAACCCTTGAACTATAATGGCTAGATCATTTTATTTTCCACAGGTTTAACAATGTATCAGATTGTGGGTGAGACAGAACTTCAGCATGATTATGAGGCACTTACTCTTTTGTGTCTTAATCTAGAAGCCCAGAAGGCAGTGGAGGGAATTAACAGAGACCCAGCTTGCCCCATCATTTTTTATCTCCAGCTGGGATGGGGGTTTAGAGTTTTTTTTTTATGTTCTGCTGGGGTGGGAATATAGGAAGACAAAATTTGGAAATCACTTCTGTCTGTTTGAAAGGAGCCTATTTGTTTTTTATTATCACTTTGTTTAATTTAACTGCGTTTTTGCAGTATATGGGAATGGTTAGTCTCATGCTCAGTCTAGACAGCCAAGAGTGCATGTTCTTTATCATCCCCCTGCCAATCCCTGGTATTTATAATGCATTCATCACAAGATGACGTGAATAATACTTTCAGATTTTCACTCTGTCTTACACAAACGTACAGAGTTCTTGTTTTTATACAGTGTTAGTAACCCCTGTTTAGGTAAGATAGGCAAACATTTCACACTGATGCCCAGAGGTGTTTTTCTCTTCCTTTTCTCTTCCCAGGAATTTCTAATTAATTTTATACGATGAAGCTTAGCTAGAGTTTAGGTGCTAATCTCGTACTGGCTTACAAAGATGTTTTATTTTTGTAAGGAACTTCATAACTGTGCTTGTCATCAGAGACTTTCAAGCCTGTCTGTTTTGTTTTTGTTTCTCTGAAATGAGCTTTTTTTTTTTTTTTTTTTTTTTTTTTGAGCTTGACAGTAGATTCAGTGAAGTTGAGTCAGAAATTCTGGGTTTGTCTGTCTAAAAGGCTGTTTCCATCAGATGGTAAATCTATTTTAAAGCAGCCCTGTACATGTGGTTTTTGGTTTTGTTTTGTTTGTTGTTTTTAAAAGCCGCAGCCACACAATACAGTGTGTCAGTCCAGGAAAATTAAAGCGTTTCCAACAGCTTTGATGAGGTAACTTATCTTGGAAGTTTTTTTTTGCTGAATCAAGTATTATCCATCTTACTCTACTATAGTGATTTCTGTTTGGATTATAGAGATGTGAATGTACTATCTAAGTTCATTAGGTACATATTGCTGCTGTGAAGTCGTTGAATAACTGTCTAAGTCATCTATGCTAAAGGAAGAGAAATATCAAATCATGAAGGAGATGCAGTAGGTCAAAGGGGTTTTTGTTCTGTAATATTTTTCTCTCTGCTTTTACAGTTCTCAGGCTCAGGCACATCATATTTACCTAAATCAAAGCTGAGCATGTTGTGGTTGCAGAATCATATCTGGTTGCAGAAAGAATGCCCATAGTTTAAGAAATGACAAGAAGTCTGGAATGCCACAAGAAAAACAACACGGTGTTGAGCAGCATTTTAGACTTTGCTATTTGTGAGGTCAGGAGGGAGTGCTGCACTGGGTGCCAAACCAGTTTCTTGATATAGTCACCAGAGACAAAGTAAGGTTGCTTTTGGCTCATTTACTCTAGGATATCATTGCTGTCCTTATTCATACAGCATTCCTCACAAACTCTTACTATTTTTCCTACAACATACATTTATCTTTTTGCCTGTGTACCTGTACCTTGGTTCTAGCTGTGTAGGACCTGTTTGTGGAAGAGGGGTTCTCAGCTCTGTTTCCAAAAGGCCTTGGACTATAGAGAGCAGACTTCAGTGAACTGGTAGTTGCAGCACAGGTCAGTGTTAGGTAAATAGACAAACTCAAACTTATTTCAGAGTACATCTTTACCTTGTGCATATACCTACTATTTTTGTAAGTATGTAAATTGTTGGATTTCTTTGTGGAGCTTGAGCAACTTTGTGCTTTGAGAAATACTAGCTGTGCTTGTAGTATTAGCTGGCATGTTACCAGCTTGAGGAATGTTCAGATTCTGTGAAGAGCTGCATGAACGAGCTACTGTTGAACTGCAGCACAAGCTGGCTCTGTGCTGTGAACTGACGAAGAGATATCGTAACTCTCTTCAAATGACTTTGTATTTTCCAAGGAGTAAAAACCTGCATATGATCAATTTTCACTGAGCTCCTTGCATAGTTACTTATATCCCAAGTTTGGAAATCACCTTGTGTGAATTTTTAAAACTGTCTTTACAGTCACAATTCTATGTGGAGATAGAGTAGGCAGTAAAATGTCTCAGAATTAAAACTATTATCCAGATTTTTATAAGGAAATAAGTGAGTTGTCTGTCAGTTTGTTGAGAAGGAGATTTTGCTTATAGTGTTTTCCCCAAGTAGGGCACGTACCATCAGTGTCTAATGTGCTACATTGATAGCGTTCAGTGCCATCACCAACAAGTGATGCAAGTGGTTAGCTGTGATGTAAGAGGCCTCACTTATAAAAATTCATGAGATATCAAATGTAAGAGCTATATGGTTTTATTTTAATTCTAAAGCAAATAAGATTAATAGAATTTCAAGGGTTATAAGGCTCAAATGGCATTAACTATTGTTGGAAATGTGAGTTCTTTTAACATATGAAAAATTTTTACTCCACAATGCACTATAACTGAAGATAAACTAAATAGAGATATGGAGTACCTATCCCTCTGTAATTCTGAATGTCTTGATTAAACAAAGCATAGCTTGTAAGAGTGCAAGTAGTGCCTTTTACTTGAGTAAGTTGTCAACAAGTGGCAAGTTATTAATTGTCATCAAACTATCTAGAATCCTCAGCCAACCTTTCAGCTTTATTGCGCTTACACTTCTTGCTTTGAATGAGATGTCTTGTGGCGCTTTAAAGGTAGCTGTGTTACAAAACTGAACTGAAAATGCTAGTTTTGGCTGTTTTTTACTCTAATTGCTATCACACAGCCTTTTGATCTTAGAGAAATTCTTTTGATATAGTGAAAGGCTGATTATAGTTCTTATGCTTTGAATGTTGCCTTTAGTAGCTATGTTTTAGTGGGGGAGGTCACTACTGACTCTACTGATGGTTGACACTTCTCTATTTTCAGCACTTCTTTTATTTGCAGTGATGAATGATGAGTTTCTGAAATAGTTGTATATCTTTTGGTGTTGTTTTATTTGTCAGCTATGTTTGCACTTAAATCTGTCAGGGACTAGAATGAAAGGTCAGATTGCCATGAAGATGACCTTCCAACTCAGCTTGCCTTCTCTGCCTTTGGGTAGGTAAATATACTTTAACACTCATGAAATCTCATTTGTCTTCTGCATCAAGGTTTGTGAGGGTCTTTACTGATTTACATATCCCTTGATTCCCCTTGGATTCTCTGTTTTGTTTTGGAATTTCTCACTTTCCAAACATGACACAAAGTAAAACTTTCCACCATAGCATAACAGCAGTTCCTTTGAATTAGTCATTGGTGCTAATTACTCTGTCCCTCTCACTTACTGTGAAGCTTCTTAGCAGATGTGGTACAACTAACTTAATAAATGGTACATGGCCTCATAGCCAAAGACATAATAATGTTTTTCATTGTGTCTGTTTAAATTATTGAGCAAATCAACGCAAGATTTTGACGTTGGAGATAATAAGTGGAAGACAGTCTTGTCGAATCTGAGGCTGGAATATTGCCTTGAGATGATGGTCTTGAAAGTAGCTTTGCACACAAATGGGAGTAACTAATTATAACCAGACATTTGCAGGTTGTGCATTTGCTCACATCCATTTGTGCTGGATGAATTCACATTAGGGGGATGTTGCTTGCTTTGTGGTTTTTTTTCTATATTACTGTTATGTGGGATAAAAGCAATTCCTTGTATAAACTCATAGCTCAGATTAACCTATCAATCTTGAGTAGCACACGATAGAGCTACTGATAAGTGACCACATGTTGTTGGAAGTGAAATGGGTAGTTAGGTTTGAAGGGACCTTTACTGAGTCTGCAGCCCTTTCAGTCTGTGACGGAGTACATCTGCCCTGCAATCTGGTTGTGGTTTGGATGACATGTATATAAAAAATTGCAGTGTATCTGTCACACAGACATAGCCTCTTCATTCTGGGATCCTAAAGGTTGTTTTGTCTTCTTTGCATATAAGGAGACTTTTCATTGTAGAGAGTGAGCCAAGCACCAAGGAAATCTCTTTTTACCAGCTTTACGTGCTCATATGTGTCTAGGTGACAACGTACATTAACACTGCAGCAAAAAAAAACTGTAATACACCATATCCTTTCCCCTCAAACTGTGAGTTGAAGTATGTTTTATTATTGTACTTTGTACCAGTCAAGTTTTCTGAGAGCAGGAGTTGCTTCCCACAGATTGTTGAGGGAGTTGAATGAATTTTTTAGAAGCAAGCTTCTGCTTTGTTATCCTTATTGTTCTCAGTTGGTTTCTTCAATTTTTTTCTTAGTTTCTTCAGTGCACCTTCTTTGCATGTTTATTTATTCCTATTCCTTATTTTTTCCTCTAACTTTTATATTTGATCTGTATATTTAAAAACTATTTCATTTTGACTTATCCAAAGGATGGAGTGGAGAAATTCTTAGATTTGTGGGACAGATTAAGTAGGCAAAATGCTCACAAATCACTAAAATTATGCTCATAGGACTACCTGGGGATAGAAAAAGGAATATGCAATCTCAGTAATGAGCAAATTGGCCAGAGAAATTCATTGGCACATTATTTTTTAAAAGGAAATAATTATATAAATAGTGACTTTCCGTGCTGATCTCATTTGGCGGAAGTTCAGACTAGGGTTAAAAGATGTCATATTGGTTTAGCAGTGTGTTTGGTAATATTAAATCACAAATCTGACTCGCAAAATTGCAGAATCACAGGAATTTGAAGGTACCTCTGGAGATCTATCTAGCCTCTCTGCTGAAGGAGGTTTCCTACAGTAGGTTGCACAGGAAAACTTCCAGGCTGTTTTTGAATATCTCCAGAGAAATAGACTCCAAAACCTCCCTAGGCAGCTTGTTCCAGTGCTCTTGCCACCCTCACAGGGAAGTTCTTCCTCATGTCCAGTACGTGTCTATTGCCCCTTGTCCAGTTGCCAGCCACTATCAAAAAGAGCCTGGCCCCACGCACTTGACACACACCCTTTAGGGATTTATAAACATTGATAAGACCCCCTTTAGGCTTCTCCAGGCTGAACATTCCCAGGTCTCTCAGCCTTTTTTCATAAGAGAGATGTTCCAGGACCCCAGTCATTCTTGTTGCCCTCCCTGGGCTCTCTTTTAGAAATTCCCTGTCTTTTTTTTCTAACTGAATAGCCCAGAACTGGACACAGTATTTCATATGTGGCCTCACCAGGGCAGAGGAGAGGGAAAGGAGAACCTCCCTTGACCTGTTGGCCACGATCTTGTTAATGCACCCCAAGGCACTGGCCTTTTTGGCCACAAGGGCACACTGCTGTGCTCAGTTTTGTCAGGAAGGTGTTTGTTTTCCTTTTGTTTGCTAGCTATGGTTTTCTGTTGCACACTACATCCATTTTGACTGTACCGAGAGAGCTGATATGCAGTGGAGAACTGGAATGTTGGTGTCTCAGTTTGATGCTTGAATTTATACTCAGTAGAATGTAGGGAGTGTCAGCTGACAGCGAGAATGATTTGAAGAAGTCTGCCTGATTATAACTTATAATGCCAACAGTTAAATTAATGTTGCCCATTATTGCATATTAAGTTTATATTTTGATCCCATTGAATGTCTGGGGAAAAAAAAGTCTGAAACCATATACTGTGTATATGCTGCTAGTGCAGGTATTTTGATTACAGATTCCTGTGGTAAGGTTCACCAATAAGTGAAAGAGTTGTCCTCTGTTAATCAAAATGCTCTGGAGAGTCTGGAAGCAGCACGGTGTAATGTCAGCAAAGAATTTCTACTGTGTTACTAACTGCTAGGAAAAAACTGCATAAACCGAGATTTCATCCAACTGAATTTGTTTTTCTACCGTTTTGAATAAGGTAATGACTTAAAACTGTTGAACAGATTGACTTGCTTAAGAAACAACTGGCTTCTAGCTGGCAGGCAGGATTTTGTGATGTGATTCATCAGCTACCAGGTGCCAAGGTTAATGGCATATTCTATATTGGCAGTCCCCATCGTACTTGTATAGGTTGTTTTGGAAAGGAGGGAAGAAATGGGGCACGAGAAGGGAAAAGAAAGCAGTTTTCAGATCAGTTATTGTGAATTTTGAAGTATCCTGTGTACCAGAATGTCGCTGAAGTCCAAGGCAGGCTTTGTGGATTTATCATACTTGTACTATACCTTTGTTTTTTGTAATTTTCCTCTTGTTGATTTTTCCAAGTAAAGATCAGAAGCATTGTCAAAGAAAGGGGAAAAAAACATAGTTCAACATTTATGTGCACTTTTTCAAAATAATTTTGAAGCAAAAGATGGCCATTACACTTGCATGATTTGTTGGCTCCTCCAGGAAGGATGTCGGGAGGAAAGAAACCAGGGAATTTTAATCTTGCTCTCACTGAACTCTATGGGAGTTTACCATTAATTTCTGTTGAAGCATGACCATGACTTAAGTCAGCAGATGAAATAAATAATGCTCAAGTCTTCTGCTTCCTATTAATTTTTGGATTATTTTTATTATTGATAAGTGGGTAGGAGATAGGTAGGTCAGATGATTTATTTTTAAACTTTCCTGTGAACCTGCAGTAAAAAAAAAAGCAGCTAATTCTTCTTTTTGTGATCCATGGATGTAGAAAAAAAAAAGTGCCCATTTGGTAGAATTTGGGGACATATTCTTATGACCAATAGCAATTTAATATAGCTTCTGGGATTTGAACAGTGACACTTCCAATTATTCCCTAAACCACGGTGTATCCACTGAGTTTGCAGTAAGTTATGAACTGAGGTTGTAAACTTCCCACTGAATTTGTTCTAATATTAAATGAACAGAATATTTTCTGTCCACTGCATCTGCATGGATCCTTCAATAGAACCAAAGTGAGGCGTGTCTTGAGACCATCAGTGCCTTTTTTACACAATTCTGTGTCAGGCATATAGATTAACACATTATCTTGTACTAATATCATGTTAAAAAGGGGAACTCAAAGTGGGAGCATATCATTTACTAGTAACTCATAAAACCATAGCATCAGTTGGAAGCACTTTGGAAAGCAATGAAAACTATTTTGAATGCCTAGCTGAATGTAACTGGGGTGTCCAACCTGTGTGAGAAAGAAAGCTGGGGCAAAACAGCAGGTCATGAGCAGAAACCTCAAAGCAACGTTTCTGTTGGAGCTGCACAAAACTTGCTGCTTTGACTTTGTAAATGGGAAGCTTCACAGGGGCAGGTTTTGAATAAGTGTACTGATGAGATCTTTCGAAGTGAATGGGAGATAACAGCTTGCACATGTTGAATTCAAATTGGAAATACTTCTGGCTGTGTGATCACAGTCAAAAGGTGAGCTCACAGAAAGGAGGCTTTGTCTCCTGAGATGAGCCTGTAACAGATGGAACAAATGCTAATTAAGGGTTGCTGTTGATTTTTATAATGGCATTTTTAAGTATCTTTATATGTGTGAATATAACCTTTTCACTGACATCATGCTCTGTGAGCGTGGGGAGCTTGGCACTGTGTTCACTAATTAGATCCATATTTATTATGGTTAGAGCTTCGTTCAATACTAATTGAAGTATGAGTCCTTTGGCAAGCTTCAGTAAAATTAGGATAGAAAAGTCAAGTGAAGCAGTGATAAAATTGCAAAGAAATAATTTTTGCTTGTTCACAGTAGTTTCTTGAATTGGAAGATGCTTGTATTGTAGTTCACAGATACTTGGTACTCAACAACATTTTTAGGGTCTCAGTAACTCAGTATGCAGGATCAGATTCTTTAACACCGGTTGTTTCTAAGCGCGTAGCCTGAAAGCTACTAATGCGTTTCAAGTTCTCCACAGCATTGAAATACTTTCAGCAAAATAATTCTGTTAGGAACAGAACTATTTGTACGACTTATCACTTCAAACTGAGCCTTGGTGAATACTATGTAAGGGTAGGAACTGGCTAAAATGATAAAATCACAGGTATTTGAGATTTTGCTGTTTTTCATCAGTGACAGCAAGCAAATATATTTCTACAGATGGGATGAAGGACAAGAAACAGTCCAGGTTTATGCAACAGTTTACTGATCAGAATCAGAAGAATTATACTTGAGTAACAGCTGCTGGTAGACAACACTGAAATTTCTTCTTTTGGGGGGCTCGTTTTCCTTACTAGATACCTCAGAGGCCTGGAAATTTTGCTGTTTTTATGAGCCAGCTGGCAACCAATGGGAATGTAAGTTGCAAAGCAGTCACTTTCTAACACAACTTCCTTTGTCTTTGATCCCTTAGTGTAAATTGTTTCATGCTGAAAACATTTTGAATGAGAGGTAGTAATGACTTTATTACTTCTTGATCAATCTTTAATTGCTTGTGTGTGTGTGTGTAAGATGAGCAAAGGCATTGATCTTGAACTGACCAACAGTTCTGTGTATTTGAAGATTCAGAAAGTAGGTGATGGTTCCAAAAGTTATTTCTTATTTTTCTCAGCTACTTCAGCAATCTTAGAATTGTTCTTTTCTGAGTGGTGAGCTGCTGAGTGGTTATGCCACCAAGAACCAACCCGCATCATTTGTGAACACCAGAATTTTCTGTAACCCTTTCCAGTTGTCTCATGACCGTAGCCTTAAAAATTACTTTTTGCCTTGATGTGCTTTTTAATTTTTAAAAAGCAGACCATGCTTCCTACCTGAATCCTATAGTCATTTAGCAGAATTTACTGTGAATGGAGTGCAGATGAACCCCTGAAGTACATGATATATGTAGACAGTGTTCTTTTGGGACTCCGTGCCGGTCTGCCAAAATCAGGGAGGAAATGGAAACGGAGAAGAGAAATTCTTTGCTTCTGAGTCATACTTGAGTCGAGCCACAGATGCCCTTTAAATTGTTCTAGGTGGGATCATGGAAATTGTATGTGACGGCATAGAGCTCTTGGTCAGTGAAGAAGTCCTGATCTAGAGTCGTGTGAGATTCACTTGCCTGTTTTCATCTGAAAGGCTTGTCCAAAATAGTGATGTTTCTCCTCCCTTAAGTTGAACTGGAGGAATTTTGCTTCAGTTGAGATTATTGAAACCCAGAGGGAAAGCTGTGTTAGAGACCCCTTAGAGGATAATGTTTTGAGAAAATTGTTCTTTTGATGCCTTGATTTGAAACTTATGTTTCTCATTAACATGAGCTGCAGGGTGTGTTGAGATCTGTCACAGGCAAATGTTTGCATTAGTTGGCAAGCATTGTGAATCCACTGCATGGGTGTGTAGGGTTAAAAAGCAAAGTCAGAAAAGAAAGGAGACGCTGAAACTGAGTATCTGTTAGTAATTTCTGAGCCACAAGATTTCAGGAAAATTCTGTACTGTGCTGATTTTCAGGAAACCAGCTATCCTGACAGATTGACCAAAGCACTGTGATGTTAGAATATAGGCTCCTAATATTTTCATTTAGGGAAATATTTTTCTTCCCAACTGAACATCAGCATTTTGATGAAACCTGTCAGTTGGTGGATGTGAAACCATTGCACACAAGACCACCTTCTTCCCCCCCCATTCCCAACCCCCCTTTGGAATGATGAGGGAACTGCAAGTTGTTTTTTTCCCCTCTGCCGGATTTGTACAGTAGTGTACTACTATTGGAGAAGTGAATCCATTGAGCTGGAGGCTTCAGATCTTGCTGTCTGCAAGGCAGTTGCTGCAAATTCGTTACCTTTGAGTTTTTTCTGGTAGCTATGATAGTTATGTTCAGGGAGAGAATATGGAGTAATAGGAACACTGTTGATGTGTTTCACTCCCAGTGAAGACTTAGAATAACCTGTTTTACTGACTAGATTGTGTATTTCTTCTGTTTATTTTGGGTATCATTTTCTTTCTTGGTAATGTAATATCTTTTTAATGAAAAAAGGAGATAAGATAGCAGAATTTGAGTTCTGTGATGCCAGCATTATATTGTGTGAGGTCATTTGATATATTGCTCACTGCAGCAAGTGTGGATAAACTGAAAGATCTGCATGAAACTTAGAGCAACGTGCTGTCATATGTCAGATTTTATTACGAGATACCAGAACCTAATTTGACAAATGGAGAGTAGCCAGTCAACATAGAGCAAAAACTTTTACAGTTTGTGAAAATTAGCTGTATAGTAGGCTTAAAATATTCAGTAACTATTCTGATCTCCTTCGGTGATTGCTTGTTACTATGTAAATCTTGTGAAAAGAATGCAAAATCATTCATTTGTGTTCTGAGATGTTAAATCAGTGCTTTCTACCTTGATGGAGTATTTCCTTGATGTGAGTTCAGTGCATGTCAAGAACATAGTCTATTTACTCGTCATTTACATAGTCTTATGTAATCTGAGGTACAAATGACATTATTTTGGTAGAGTACTCTACTTAAAGACTTCAGATTTTTATTTGCTTATCTTGCACAAAATAATTCTGGTGATAAATGTGCTTGCAGACTCACCAGATCGAGCAGAAATGGTTGCTTCCAATGTGTGGCTGCTAACATAAACTTACTGGTGGTTTTACAAACAGAATAAAATACAAGTGAAAAGAAACTAGCGGTGGGTTAAAGGGAGAAGGCAGAGAATTATTAACTCAGATTTTGCTTGGTGTTAACATTTATCTATGAATTTGTTTTAGAACTTGCCTTTAGTACTCCTAAAGACAAGGCCTCGGTAAGGAAATTTTTACCTGATGAAAATGATCTTTGGTAGTCTAGAGGGCTAAAAAAGAGTAACTTGGTCTAATTCCTCATAATTTATTTGCTTTTTTAAGTGTTGCAGGTACAGTTGAGAAACATATGAATTCTTATTACTATATAACTCTAAATATTTAATATATAATTCTGATTATTTAATATATATTAGAATAATAGTAACATTATCTTTTTCTGCCAATGTTGCTTTATTTTCTTCTTGTTTGGATGCTTGTTGCTGTATCATCACTATGTCTACATAATGGCATTACCAATATATAAGCTTAGCTTGTTTCATTACTTGCTGAATTACTTCTAATATTCTCACTGTTCACCACATTTCTTATTCCTTCTTCTGCCAGAACCCTGTATCCTTGTTAAAATGTAGTACTGGAATTCTGTTAATCAGGTTCTCAAATAAGATCAGAATCTGACAGAAACATGTGATTGTACCTACCATGTGCAAAGAGAAGACTTATGAGCTGCTCAAATAATCTTTTTTCCACTATATTGCTGACTGTATAATAAGCGATGGGTAAGAGTCTTCAAAAAAAAAAAAAAAAAAAAATTGCTACTCATTTCAGTGACATAAAGGCTATAAAATAACTTTTTTCCTTTTGAGAAACAATTACCAAATCAAAACTGCATTTCAAATGAGGTAATGTTGCTTCTGCTAAAAACTTTGTGAAAGTCTTTTAAAATGTGACCTGGATATCTTTTGAGGCATCTTTTTTTTTTTTTCATCTAGCCCTTACTTATTTGCATGACATCTGAAGGGACCTTTAAAAGGAAGAATGAGAAATGGTTTCTGTAGTAAATATTTTTAAACCTCTGTCTGGGAAAAAATACTTGCTCTTGGTCAATATAAAATATTCTGAGAAGATTAAATATTTGCATGACACAGACTCAGAATACAAGTAGCTTAGTTTTGAGAATTGCTGTATTCTGTATTGACTTGGGCAAGACTTTCTTGCCACTAAGGCAAGTATTAGCTCCTTGGCTGGTAGGTCCTAAAGTTCATACTCAAAAGTATATTCTTATGAACAAAGCATTTGAATAAAGAGTGTTTGATTAACTGAAAGAGAATTATCAGCCGTACAACATCTCTTGGAGCCTCATTCACAACGTGTATGTGAAGACTGCTTAGCGTAAGTTCTCATATCCTTTTCTTTCATTAGGTAGCAAGTAATGTGGTTTTGTGAAATCTCTGCAGAAAAAGCTTTCTCCTAAGGTACTTTTCCAAGGTAGCCATACAAAAATAACTTGTTATGATAGCAAATTTAGAATGAAGTCATAAAGTGCTTTAACCTTCTGCAATTGCCAATGAAAACAAAAACTGCAAAATTGCTTTCTCTGACCTACAGTCTCACAGGTGGTCTTAGTCATTTACAGAAGTTACTCTGCAATAAAGCAATTATGTTTGGTGGAACACATATACACATATGGAGATGGAGGCCCCCCTTAAGAATCTTGACTTGATCCAGCTTCCCGCTATCTGGTTCTTAGTCTGCTTCCCCTGTGGACCTTCCAGACCTGACATATACCCAAAGAGCCCAGTGGGTGCTTTTCAGATGGCTATTTAAAGTAGCATTGGAGGGGGACAAACAAAAGCTAACAATTAAAATGAATGTATAGCATTTTGTTTGATAAAGACTGGAACTGAGTCTTATTCAGTGAGACCTGAAAATCAATATGGTAGTGCCAGACTTTGCTCTGACAGTGTGTTTTGGCTTTCCCTGGGACCTATGTCTAACAACAGCAGTCCCACAATTATGAAGCGCAAGACCTGTGCAGCTAAACTTTTACCTCAGTGACAACCAGGCATGTGCCAGATGCAATGTATTGTGCTTTTTCCTGACAAGTGTAAGACACAGTAATGTGGCTGTTGCATGGGAAAGGCTGAAGTAATCAAATCTGTGTTTCAGTCTGTTCTTCCTTGTAGCTAAGAAACAGGCTAAAGGGAGGGGGAGAAAGATGATGGATGATAGCTTTTATATCTGCTCTCTTTTAATCACAGTGCTTTACTAGGTCAGGGGCTTGGCTTCTAGACAGAGGAGAGAACCAGGCTCCTACACAAAACATCCAGACTTGTCCCCTTAAGTTCTACTTTTCCCTGAAGTTCCCAACCTGGCTCCTACTTAATTCAGTGTTTTTTGTTTTTTTTCCTCTTGGTCCCTGTTTCATCTTACTTCAGAGCTTTATGTAACCATTTACTTTTTTTTTTTTTTTTTTTTTTTTCCCCTTAGGGCACTATCAAATAGGAGAGCTGGAACTAAATGATCTCCAAGGTTCTTTTCAACCCAGATCATTCTATGGTTCTGTGATTGTATGATCTTCAGTGAAGTTTAGTGAGAGACTGTGATCTGGTGATTGTTATCCAAGTTATTTCTGTTTGTAAGACAATTTTGCCTGCATTTATAGAGCCGGTTGTGTTCTATATTCACTTGTCTTTTAACATAGTAGTTGCTGTTGCAATCTTAATTTATACCACTGTCTCATTAAGTATGTCTTAAATGCATTTGGAACATTAACTGTTTAACCAATATCATTAGTTTCTCTACTTTCGTTGCTCTGCTCCATGGTAGAGGGAGCAGGGCTGTACAGCAGCAATCTAACTATTATTAATACTAGTAATAATAATAAGTACTGCTAAGAGTATTGAAGAATCCTGAGATATGAAGATTTACAAAAACAACAACAAGAAAACAACAAAATGTTGCATGGGTGTCAAAGAAACACTCCGTGGAGTGAGGGACTAAGTAGCTTATGATTTAATTTGATCTACACCGATGTTGGCAAGAACACTTGCAAAAATTACATGCCCACTTAAAAATTATTTCATACTTACTGAAAGTTAGGTGTTGGTGATATCTTTTTTGTAGCTGGAGCATGTATGGTGTGTGAAACTTTTGACTGTGCAGTCTAATCAATACCACCAGTGTCAAATAACTTTTCTTATGCATCTTAGGTTCCAAGTGAGCTCTAAGATTATTAATGATTGCAATTTCTTAGAAATAATTTGATATTTATTTTTCTAAAATTTCCATGTGATACAACTACTTCTGAGTTGTATTAGCATTTCCATACCGTTAATCATCGTGATCTAAGATGGGCAGGACTTCATGTTTTTCCAACCTCTGCCCCCTCCCTCCCCTCTGCTTGCTTTTTCAGATACTGTAAAAATTCCATCCAAGGCTTTATTTTTAAACTACTCCACTCCACATTAATACTTCATGTACACAGTTGCTGCCTAGGAGCCATTTTTTTAAATGCATGATATCTGAAAACAGGCTACACACTCCTAGCTCTAAAATTAAAAAGTTTTTGAGGTGAAAGAATGTTTTATTGATGAATATAACTTCGTTTATTTGCAAAGCAAAATTATCAGCGCATGGATGGAGGAGAGTTAAGGAAAATGTTAAAAATGGCAGGCTATATTCCAGTGTTCTTCCAAGCTAAATTTTTTAAATGGCATTAATATATATTTGCAGTTTGTAGTCCTCATTGTGCAGAGAAGTCCCCTTGTGCCAAAGTCTTGTTAGGTTTCATTTTCAATATGAGAGTTCCTACTTTCAGTGAAGCCATAAAGGCTAATCATTTGTAAGATAAGCCAGAGTTCCAGTACAAATGATATATGGAGAGCATGAGAGAGCACAAAAGGCTTACATATATAATGCTTTTGAAGCAGTAGTGTTTGTTGGTGCAATGAGGAAAAACTTCATCTTTGCTCTAGAAGTTTCTACAGAAGTAGGTTTTCCTGTAAAGCTCATAATATTTTATTATGTATCATAAAACAATTCCCAAAAATCTCACTGAAACAACTTCAAGGTCGTAATGCAAAATGAAGTTAATTGAGAAATGAGAATGGTGAACCTTGTATTTTTTATGTTTCAAATTATGTGATAGCATATTATTTTTCTATCAACCACTGCTTCACTCATTTCACATAGGAAGTACTGTCTGTATTGTATTCTATCTGTAAATTCTGTAGTCATTCTCCAGGTTGTTTTTCCATTTCCCAAATTCATTTACACCCACCTTCATAGCACACCCACTTGTAACTTTTGAGTGTCAAGTAGGTCAGTACTGAAACAAAAAATACATGGCCTTACAGTATCTTAAATATTAGTTGTCCATTTTCATTTCTGTGACAGTTTGCTTGAAACAGGTGTTTTCACTGAGGAATTTGGTAATGCCTGGGTCCTCCAATACACACAGTGAGTTAGTGGGCATGGTGATGATTGGTTGACAGTTGGACTAGTTGATCTTGGTAGTCTTTTTGAGCCTTAAAATTCTCTGATTCTACATTTACTTGTTTATACTGAATGTCATCTATGATCACACTTCTCACTTATGTTCATTTTTAGCTCTTTTGGATACTTCTGAGTTTTTATAGGTTTTTTCAAATCATGCTAATTTAGAAACCCTTCATTTTGCTAGCTTGTACATTATAAAAACTGCTTCTGTGCTGCGGTTATTTTTTTTTCTCATATAATTTATTAGTGATGCATTTATACTAGTACCAGTTCATTTGAGCTATTGCAGTGACTAACAGGGCTTGCTAATCAGGGTACTGTATCTAACTGAACAAATAATTTTAAGGAGCTTGATGTAATTGATGTAATATAAACCATATTTGACTGCTTCCCAAAAGCAAACGATTTCGCATGTTGCTCATGTTTCCAAAGCCTCTTGCTGAATGTTGAGCATTTGCAACATGTGAAGAAAAAGAAAATGATGATTTACTCGCAACCTATTTGCTTTACTCAGATTCTTATAGAATTTCCCTGTCCCAACCTGAGAACAGGAACATATTCTATAACCTTCTGTTAACCCTTAGCAGAAAACACTGCTTGGGAAGTGCTTTAACAAGATTTTCAAAGAAAATACATGCTGACAAATACATGAATTCTGTTTCTTTATTCTTAAGAAAACAGAAAAGATGTGCTTAAATGAGGTTTGCAAGATCAGTGAAGGAGGAATGCATTTAACAAAACTTGATTGTACAAAAATGTCAGCTGAAGAATCTCAGGAAAAAAAAAAAAACACTTCAGTTTTTACTGGCTAGTAAAGCTCTTCAGGTATTTAAGCTGTTACTTAAATCAGTGTTTTTATGATGTATGGAAGTTTATGGTAGGCAGAACAGATCCAGTGGAAGGAAACAGAGAACAGGAGTTATGGCTTATAACTGTGATAAACCACCAGAATCACTCTTTGGTATTTACCGTCATTGATGGTAAGGCTCAGGTAACCTGTGTTGGGTTTTCTTATTATGGAGAAATGTCCTGGTATGTTAATAAAACTGACTCCAGTAGTAGTAGCTATGGCCATATCATGAAAATATTTGCTTTCTAGGGAGTTCTTATGAGTATAAGCTTCTTGTCATAACTTTTAGCATTTCAATATTTCTTCCTCAGCTTTCTGTGCTCTTCTTCATTTTGTTCTTTAGAAGAACAAATACTATTAATTATCATCCATGATTGCTAACGCAGGGATGAAGATATGTTGCCATTTAGTTCTTAACCCTCTTATTCAGCCCTTCAACTGAATAAAGCTGGTGAAGCCAGTCACCAGAACTCTAGATCCTATGTTTATGCTTTGTTCTAGTAATAGCTTCATGCTTATGCTACAGCTCATGCTTGTCCAGCATCCAAACAGCTGGCATTTAAGCCTGCCTCAGCTTTAGATAAGCTCTGAAAAATGATGAAAAGGAATGCCTGAAACTTAGGGTGGGCCTGATTAAACACCATGTGATGTGATCAGGGGCAACATTGGGTCATGTGTGCCTGATCTTTCCCCCCCCAAGTACCATACTGACTTAATTAATGTGGGACAGTCACATCTGGAAAAGTTCCACATTCAGTAGTAGATGATGGGTAGGAAGGGTCCTTTTCTTGGCGCTGGGTGCGCACAAAGCAGCTGTGAGGGCATGTTGTATTTTAGGATACTTGCTGGGTCATCTACATGATGATGTACACAAGACCAGATTTTCTTGTTTTCCTGGGACTAATGAAATAAATGTATGTGCATATATATATGATTACAAATGTAAGTATCTTTATGCCTGTGGCTTGATCGGAGGAAATTATAGCATCACAGCCCTGGTAAAGCCTCCTGAGAGCTTGCCAAGCAGAAGAACAATTGTCTAACGTTACCCCTCTCTAGAAGCAAGAGGAGAAGGCAATTTAGATGTGACTATCTAGAGCTTTTTAAGGCTACTTCACTGTTAACTATTTCAGAACCAACTGATGCTTCTGAAATCACTATTTTCAGTTTCATTAGGCCCTGGACTGCGTCCAGAGAAAGGGCAAAAACTGTGCAGGGCCAGGAGCACAGAACTTACTGGGAGCAGCTGAGGGAAATGAGGCTGGGATTGGTCAGACTGGAGGAGACCAGGGAGGAATCAGGGGAGACCTTATGGCTCTCCATAACTGCCTGACAGGAGGTTGTGGTGAGATAGGGGATCAGCTTCTCTTCCAAGGTAACTAATGACAGGGCAAAAGGTTATAACTTTAAGTCATGCCAGGGGAAGTTCAGGTTGGGTATTAGGAAAAGCTTCTCAGAAAAAGTGGCTGTAATGTGCTGGAACAGAATTCCATCCTGTTATAATTCTTGCAATACCTGCTTCACAGTCATGATGGAGAAGGGGTGAGTGCTCAGCTACAGCTATCTGGAAGGAGGCTTCGGAATGGAGGCTTGGCATCAAAGGGGTCTTTAGTCTGTGCTAGTATGCCAAGAAGACTAATGGTTGTGATGGACTGGTATAGGGCTTGGTCTCTGAGAGCAAGGGAGGATTTTTTGAGGGCAAAGAAAGCTCTGGGAACAAGGGCGTGTCACCTGGGAAGAATACAGGGATGCCATCTGGACTTGCAGACGTGGGATGGGAAAGTTAAGGCAGAACTTGGAGACAGACATGAAAAACAATAGGAAGACATTCTACAGGTACATTGGCCAGAAAAGAGAGGCCAAATCAAATGTACCTCTTTTGATAAATGTAAAAGGAGAACTGGCTTCAACAGACGAAGAAAATGCTGAGGTTCTGAATGAGTTCTTTGCCTCTTCACTAGTGACCAGGATTCCAGTGTTTCTCACATCCCTGAGCCCTGTATCCCTAAAACTCTAGGTGGAGACTGGGGTGGTAAATCCCCCTCTACTGTAAGGGCAGAGCAAGTCTGAGACTGCCTTGTGAGACTGAATGTGTACAGATCTATGAGGCTGGATGGCCTGCATCCCAGGGTCCTGAAGGAGATGGCTGAAATGGTTGCTGAGCCACTCTCCATCATATTTGAAAAGTCATGGCTGTAAGGTGAGGTCCCGGATGACTGGAGGAAGGGTCACGTCACTCCCATTTACAAGAAAGGCAGCAAGGACCCAGGTAACTACAAGCCAGTGAGTCTCATGTTTGTGCCTGGGAAGATCATGGAACAGATCCTTCTGGATGACAGGAAGAATAAGCATATGATCCAAGACAGCCAGGGGAAGGTCATGCTTAACCAATCTGGTGGCCTCCTATGATGGAGTGATGGTATTGGTGGACAAGGGTCATTTACCTGGACCTCAGCAAGGCCTTTGACAAGGTCCCCCACCACATCCTTATCTCCAAATTGGAGAGATGTGGATTTGATGGGTGGACCACTCAATGGATAAAAAATTAGTTAAAAGGCTGCACAAAGCAGTTGGTCATCAATGTTTCTATGTTCAGGTGGAGGTTGGTAGAGAGCAGTGTCCCCCAAGGGTCTGTCTAGGGACTCGTGCTCTTTAACATCTTTATCAGTGACATCAATGATGGAATCGAGTGCACCCTCAGCAAGTTTGCTGATGATATTAAGCTGAGTGGTGTGGTTGACATGGTGGAAGGAAGGGATGCCATTCAGAGAGACCTTGACAGACTTGAAAGGTGGGCCCTTTCAATAAACAGTGTAGGGTTTTGCACTTGGGCAAGAGGGGGTTGGACTCGATGATCTCTGGAGGTCCCTTCCAACCCCTACGGTTCTGTGATTCTGTGAATCCCAGGCGTCTATACAGACTAGAAGGAGTGGCCCTTGAGAGCAGCCCCACAGAGAAGTACCTAGGGGTCTTGATGGATGAAAAGCTTAACATGAGCTTAACATACGTGTGCTCTTGCAGCTCAGGAAGCAAATGGTATCCTGGGCTGCATCAGAAGAGGGGTGGCCAGCAGGGATAGGGAGGTGATTGTCCCCCTCTACTCTGCTGTTGTGAGGCCCCATCTGGAGTACTGTGTCCAGCTGTGAAGCCCCCAGTACAAGAAAGAGCTGTTGGAGAGGATCCAGAGGAGAGCCAGGAAGATGATCAGGGGACTGGAGCACCTCCCCTACGAAGACAGGCTGAGGGAGCTGGGCTTGTTCAGCCTGGAGAAAAGAAGGCTGCAGGGTGACCTCATTGCAGCCTTTCAGTACCTAAAGGGAGCCTACAAACAGGAGGAGAATCAACCCTTTGAAAGGGTAGATAACTGCAGGACAAGGGGAAATAATTTTAAGTTTTAGGTTGGATGTCGGGGGAAGTTCTTTACAGAGAGAGTGGTGAGGTGCTGGAACAGGCTGCCCAGAGATGCCCCGTCCCCGGAGGTGTTCAAGGCCAGATTGGATGGGGCCCTGGACAGCCTGGTCTAGTATTAAATGTGGAGGTTGGTGGCCCTGCGTGTGGTGGGGGGGTTGGAGATTTGGTGATCCTTGAGGTCCCTTCCAACCCTGGCCATTCTGTGATTCCCCTAAGCATCCTGTGCTTGATTGTCCTCACAAAACTATCTGCCTCCATTGTCCATTCCTTCCTCCCCCCCCCCCCCCCCCCCCCCTTCTTACAATAATAAGCTTCTCAACGTTTAGGTTTGAAGGATGCTGAGCTGGTAACTTTTTCCTATGCAAAGAAAACTCAGTTTAGGTTATAAGCTTTTGCTGCTTAGGATATTGATTCTTAGCTGAGGTGACTTCTCTCCTATGTTTTGTTCTTTACTTTTCTCTGTCTGCATGGCCAACTTATTCCTACACAATTCACGTTCCAAAAATGATAGTTTTTTTGCTGAATGACCTTGGAAAATAGCAAGTGAAAATGAAAGCTTGCGCTGAATAGCTTGGGTCTTGGGTTTCTCCTGCATCTGGGTAACAATAGCTGTACAAATGCATACAGAAAATTTCTGAATTTTACCTATGGTGTACAGAAAACAAGTGACCATTAATTAGTTAAATGTATATACATATCCTTAACCTGGTGGAGATAGGCTAATGGTTAGTTACAGTTGTTTCTTACAGCAGTCTCACCTCTTAAAAATAATGTGAATATAAAAACCAAATTCACCAAGCTGAGGTTAAGCGAATTCTTAGTTCCCTGAACAATGAGCTTTCAGCTATCACTCTGGATTAGATAACACTAACTAGATAACAGTTAAAAACTAAGCTGTATCAGGACTGTTTTAGTAAATACGAAGCTAGAAGAGGGGGAAGAAAGGTTGCAAAGGCCTGTTGACTTTTTTGGAAACAATGTCGTTCTGGTTTAATGCATCAATTTAGCATCTTCTGGAGGAGATTAAAAGACATGATTTTGCCAGTGCATTTAATCCTTAGGGAGGAGGTAGAAGTTGGTGCTCGAAAGTCTTCAAACCCAGTCAAGACTTCCTTGATTTCCAGTAGAAATATCAAAGCAAAGTTGCCAGAAGTGTGTGTCTGGTCTCTGTACCTATCACTATGCTTTTTGCGTTTGGGATTAGCCAGATATTACAGAAGTCAGTTTATAAGAAGACTATTGCATCACATGTGAAGTTCGCCATCTACTCCTGCGGCACTAATTAAAAGGAGAAATACAAGAATCATGTACTCAAACACCTGTCAGTAACGTAACCTTAACTACATCTTAAATCACCAGTTACCTGTTGTGACAAGGCTTTCTACTAAAAAAACTGGAAAATGAAGTGTTGAAATCTTAAGTCACCTCTATTAATTTTAAATGTTGTTATATTGCTTCCAGTGCTGTCAGGCACCACTGGCTCCTGTAGCACTTTCCTATCCAGTACCAGTGCCTTTTGTAAAATGGGCAGAAAAAATAATGCTTAAATGTTTTTGCCCAGATGGAATATGTCTTAAAATTCAGTGGGAAGTTGAACCAGCTGTTAGCTATATATGAGTCAAAGGAGGATTTGAGTATCTTGGCTTCTAATTTGATGCTAGTTACTGGCATTACACAGGCAAATGAAGGCTTAGATCTAAAATGTAATAATTTAAAATCGTAGATCCTAATTGTGTAACATGTAACTGAGCAGCATGCCTCACCCAAATGAAGTCATTTGGAAAAAAAAATAATAAAAAAAAAAGTACCTTCCATTTTGTCTTGTGGATAAAAGATACAGTGATATATGAGACCTACCCTGCTTTTGCTATTAAAACTCCCCGGCAGTTGCAGAAGGCTGGAAAGAGTTCTTGGCAGGCAGCCTGCCCACACTCAAGGCCACAAAGGGTTGGACCAGGGTGTTGTTTTGCTGCAGAGCTTCTGCAGTTTTCTCTTTGCCTCAAAATATCTTCTTAATGCACAGAAATCTTTTAAATAAAAATCAGAGCTGGATTGCACTGAAAAATCTGCCTTTAGAAATGACTGAGTGAGCTGCTTGCTGTAAAGTTAAGGTGAGAAGAATAAGTGATATTATGATTGATGATCTGAAGTGTGTGTAAGGGTAGGTGATAAAGAACCAGTAACAAAGAAAGAAGGTAATTATGATAAAGAAATTAAAGGCGAGAGCTGGTAGATATTTTGAGACAAATGGAAGAAACAAACCAGAGATATGAAGAGGATGGAAGGAAAGGCAAAATGGATTGTGAAGAAAAGGAACATAAGAAAAGTTATGGAAATGTTCACAGGCTTCTCTAGAACAAGTGTATTCTACGTGAAAAGGAGTTGTTAACTGTGTGGGCAGTGTGCTAGTATATAAGGAAGGAGATATGGAACTGGCAGGTAGAACTGACTGATGGAATAATGCAAGACTGTGGACAGTGACAACTGAAGTGAATAAATTCAAAAGATCTGGAGTTTTTTGTGGTACTTCCTTCCTCGTTTGGGGCTGTTTTGAGGGAATGGTCACAATCTGATATTATGGCTTTTATGGCCTTTGCCTTAAATTGTCTAACTTTTGGCACTCAAATGTAATTTTGTCTTTAAAGTGCCTCACGTGACTTTTTTCCCTCTGCTTATGTCATTTACAGTTGTCTCTGATGATAATTAAGCATAGTCTAGAAGTCCTGGTGGAAAGCCTAGGAAAATACAACTTGACTCTAAAATATCTTCTCTGAAATTAAAAAAAAACAAACACAAAACAACAGCAACACATTTAAGAAAGTGGTGAAATATGTAATAAATCATGAGCTATTAACAAGGTTGTTTTACTGTTAAAATTCCCATTAGACACACATACCACTAGTAGAATTGGTGAATTAGGAACTATGTAAACTGAGATCCTACATTCATTCTATGGGAAAGAAAGATAAAAGTTAGAGACAATTTGACATTGTTAATGCATAGTGCATAATGTAATGATTATTATACTCAAGGATCTACTTTAACAAAATAAAAATAATAAAAAAAACCATCTTCTCTGGTTAGCCTGTCGTGTCATGAGCGGCTGTGTTTTAACAGTGTGTACCTTAAAAGGAAAGCATTTGGTAAGATGATTTGCTGTTATTTCAGACTAATATTTCTAGGGTGCCAGACTAGATTTTGGTAAATCCTCTTTATTAAATGTGGGATAGATATTTTATCTCTACAGCAAGCTGTACTTTAAGAGTTTCAATATCTTGTGTGGCAATACTTTTCTGTGAAAGACTATTTGGAGTCAAAACTCTTGCCTGCCTCGTGAGCCCTTTGGAGTTGGGAAGACCAGACCATTTGGTGTCAAGAACGGGGACTACAGGTGACCTAGCAGCACCTGCCTGGGAGCAGACTGTTGCTTTCACATCTTTAGTGGCTTTATTCTGTGTACGTTCGCTACTCTCCAAGATGTGGTCTCTGAAATCTGCTGTAACAAAGCTGATGATTTTTAGAAGTTGAACAAAATTGTGTATGAGCTTTCTGAACTTGTGGAAGAGTTTAAAATAATTTAGTTCTTATCACTTATTTGGGGGAATCTATTCCTGAAAATCTGTTTTGAAACTCCAGGAGTAAGTGCTGCAGATTTCTGTCCCAATCTTGTCACTCTGAAACTGAAATTCGAACTCTATAGTTTTGTTTTCATCACAATGTAACGGTTGCATTTACCTAGTAAAAGACTAAAGTCAAAGTGAAATTAATTCTTAACTACTGTGGTTAGTGCTATGAAATTTTGTAATATTTTTGCTATGTAGAAGGATGCATCACTATGGTAAAAGGGCTAATCTGTGACTTAATCCAGAATTAATTAATGCTGACCACAATGCCACAAAAATGTTGTTTCACATACCCCTTAGGGGATGTGAATGTGGTGGTTTTGAGAAAAGAGAGAGGAAGGAGGGGATCTTGCACTTAGTTGCAAAATGTACTCACTAGCAACTGTTCTGTTTTTGTTTTTTGTCATCACTCCTTTAGTTTAATCTTACTGCATTGTACAAAGGGAAATACTTTGAAGGTAGGAAATAGGAAACCATTTCCTAGAGACAGGGCCAAGAGCTGTGAAGTTTTTCTGCTGACGTGCTTCTTGGACCAGATTCTTGCCCTAAGACAACTAAAACAATGTGTTAGGAACAAAATGGATCATTTGGTACAAGGGGAGGGATTGAGCATAGCAGGTGCTCTCTGTGTTGTGTAGGGAGTTGTTGGAAGATTCTCAGATACTTCAGTGATGGAAGGAAACAATGGCAGATTAAGAATAGCCCAGTGATTTAGAGGCTGCTACGAGTGATGGAAACCAATGCATAGTTCTTTTCCTACAGTCAATCTATGAACAATGTTTTCTTGAATATTAAAAATTCAGTAAATAAAGTCTTTAGTGCAGCTTGTGTGGGATTGAGGAGAAAAGCGAGTAGTTAGCATATTGATAGAAAAAATGGAAGAACTGAGCTATAGAAATTAAGAAATTCAAGTAGTCAGAATAATTCATTTTTTGTTTTTACACTTTTATCCAATTTCAAGGTTTAACTTTAGGAATCAGACTTTATCTGGTGAGATTTATGTAATTGCTAACTTAGTTTCATGACAAATACATGGCTGCATAGCAGAGGGCAGGAATCTCCCACCTAAATTACTGAGTAGTCCCGCCAGTGAATTCTTCCCTGTGTTCCACATATGTGTATGTGCTTCTCCTTTTGGCTGGCTGTGGCCAGAAGAAGATCAGCAGGGAATAGTGAAGAAGCACAGGATAGTAGAGAAAAATTATGTACTATGATAGGGCTGAAAGAACAGAAAAATATTGAGAAGGTTTAAAAAAAAATAAAATAAAATTTGGGTATCTTCTTGGAGGGCAATGATAAACAGAGACAAAGCTGGGGATTCTTCCAAATCTTTATTAAACTTTGATCCTTTAATGTGAGTCCTGGTGAAAGAACTAGAGTTTTAAATATTACCTGTATGATATAGTTTTTGTAACTGAACTCTTCTGGTTGGAGTATAGTGCAGGAAGGAAAATTCACTGGGAATGTTACATTCTCCTCTGTCCTCTTTGACAGAGGAGATAATATTTGTAATGTTGGATGGGGCCTCAGCCAGAGTTGTGAACATCTGTGTGGATGGTGTGTCTATAGAGCTCCATATCTGAAGTGAAGGATGGAGGAGAAATGAAGGAAGAGACTTGTGCTGGAGGGCTGAGATTCTTCCTTCTGGTGGTTCCTCAGCTCCTGGCCTGTGTTTTGCTGTCAGGCTGGAGTCCTCACTGCACTAACCTGTGTGGCAGGCTGACAGAACTTGAAGTGATTGCTCTGGGCCCTAAGCCCAGGAGTAGTGAGGAGAGTGTTAGGCTATGAGGGCATAGTGCAGGAGGGGTGGTGAGTGGCTCCATGGCTTAGTGGCTGTCGGCAGGTCTCACAAGTCTAAGAGAGCTCTTGTTATGAGCCAGTAACAGAATCATGGAGATATCACTGGGGCTGATGCAGTGTAACTGTTGATGATTGCCTAAAAGGGTCTGTATGAAAGGGAATGTCTTTGAAACATAGAAGGGTCTCTGTAAGACACATTTGTGGGTAGCAGCATGTAGCAGAATGTCATCCCCCGGGTGCTGGTTGAGCTAGGTATTGCACCTAAAAGTGCAGTTCCTTACAGGACAGCTCTGACTCAGTTGTCTCCCCCCCATTCTCATGCTCTGAGAGACATTTCTTAAATTACAGCAGCAGTGACTTGTGGCTGCCATATGAGCTCAATATGGAAAATCCCCTAACTTCCTGTAGCAAATTAAAAGGGCAGCTCATTCCAAGGGACTGTAATCCCTATTAAGGCATCAGGAAGTGGTATCTTTTTTCAAAAGGTTTAGTTCAGGAGGCTGGTGTGTATAGACTGTACTGTGCAGGTTCTCTGTAATCCTCCACCTTGCGTGGACTAAAACACAGAGCTGAATGAAGGTGGGGTGATGATGACTGGGATTCAGATTTAAGGTCTGACTGTGACTGCTTCATCCATGTATCTACTGGTTCAGTGCAGTGTGAAATTCTAATGCTGATCGTGGCCATCTCAGTGCTTTGATTTGAACAGCAGGAACATGCTTACTGAGAGCTTTAAGCAAATGAAATAACCTGGCCTGTTTTTCAGCATATGGCATGTTTTATTTCCTGAATTCTCACTGAATTAAACTAAAAGATAATATGTAAGGAATAAATGAATTAAGAATACTGGTAAACTTAATGGTAAACACGATAGTTGACAGTTATTTTTGAAATACTGATTGGATCCGGGTTTTCTAAAGAAACAGTGAAATTCATTTATCTGAGGTGTATGCATATATACATACGTGGTAGTTTTCAGTTATGACTGATGGCTTTGAGTTAGTAGCTTTGGATTTGACAAATTATCCAAGATAGTTTTTCACTGTGGATGGAATAGGACTTCATCTGTGAATCCATTTTTTTGGAGTCTCTGTAACAGCTGAGCTTCTTTCTTTTATGAAAGCATTTTTAATGCTCTTAGGTATTCTAGTATTTGTAATGCTCTTGAGCTTCTCTGTGTGAAGTCTGCCTGACTCTGAAGACTGGTCTTAAATAAAATGTTTACTTAATTTTAATGCTGATTTCCTGCTTTTTTGAAGACCATAGCACCATTATGGATTGATTATAATCTTTCTGTGTTGGGCTACCTCACTTCCAGACTATTCAAGGTAACAAAGTTGGCTTGCACATGGTGTTTGCACATCCAATGTGGTGACAGGATGGCAGTGTGCGACTAGAGTTTTCAGTGCTGAAACAGCCTAAGCAGAACTGAGCAGATGAGGACAATTTTTTATGCCCTGCACATGGTTGTACTGAATTCTGATACGGCAGAAAGGCTTTTTTGCTTTTTTTTTTTTTTACCTCGATAGATTCAGATTACTGAGGGTCTCATGAATTTTACTCCCATTTTCCAAAATATCTGCAGTATGGATCACAGGCTTCTGATTATGTACTGCACTCAAGGCAGTGCCCACAGAACTACTACCGTTTGTGTTCTGTGCCTCTTCTGAGAAAACACTCTGAAATTAAGCTATTCAAGCTAGACTTCATACATCACAAAAACACAGGGGCAGTTTAAGGTTGCAGTGAGCAATAGTTTCAGGCTTGGTATTTGTAGTTTTTTCTGTTTAAGAATTTGTTCCCCTTCAAGGAGATAAAGTGGAGTGTGAAGAGTTTTCTGTTCATTAAAATGAAATGAATGAGTTGATCCTGCTTCCCCTAAGCCAAATAATATTTCTGAGAAGTACATAAGGATGAAGCCCTCTTTGCAGAAACTTTGTTCATCAATTACTACAGTCTGAGGACCAGCAACTACTGCTTTGCGCTGGCATGAAAGTAAATGGATTAACACTTACTGAACTTAAATCTTGACCCTAAATCCTTTAACCTGATTATGTTAATACATGCAGTTCTCTTTCCTAACAAATTCTGTAATCCTTGTTCTGATTTTTTGTGTGCTCACTGCTTGGATATATCATCATGTTAACCATGATAGCAATTTGAGTGGTGGTGATGTTTCTGCTTCTTTTAGCTAACAAATGTCTCTGTAGAAGATGTGAGTATTATGCTTGTAGGACAGAAGAGCTCTTTCTGAAATCATCAGGGCAAATTGTAATAAAGTTAACCAAATGTCAAGATTAACTTATCATGTCAAAAGTATCCGCTCTGGGGAAAAGCAATCCATGGACTACACCGAGAACTAGTGACTTTGGAGGCTTTGCTTAAGATAAAATTTCTATCATCAGGTGAATTGTCTGTATACTCTTCTTCAGTATTGCTATGGGAAAAACATATATGCGTGCTTTAAACTATTAACCTCCTCTCTATTTATGAAAACCTTGGGTGGCTGAGTTTATAAGAGAATAGGGAACAGTTAGGAAAACAAACCAAGTTTATTTTTCCATTGTAACAAAAAATTAGAACTGTTGTCTGCAGTTTTACCAAAGGCTCTCAAGTGTCTGTTTATGTGAAGCTCTCCAAAATTGTGTGGTTTCAGTTGAGCAAAAAGAGACCCAAGCTTTTTTAGATTTCTTCCAGCCAAAGAATACGTTAGACATCCACAGGGGCAGGGGAGCAAGCCATGAAAAATAAGCTTCTGTGAGGTTTGGAAACGTAATGTAATTTTTCCCTGTCAGATCCTATGGGTTAAATTCTGCTTTGACTTTTGCCCAGTGTTATCCTGTAGTTTTTGTGCTAGGATGCTTCCAGTGCAACCCACATCAGAGTTTGGCCATTTACTTTCAAGCTGGCAATGGGTTTAAAGATATTAATACTGAGGAAAGTGGAGATGCTATGATTTTGAATGTGTGTGTTACTGATACTCCAGAAACTGCTGTATTTCATCTAGTCTGCTTAGAGGATAAGGAAATGAACTCCATTATTCCTAGGAAAATGCCAGATGTTGTCATAATGTCACACATTTCTGTCAGTGAAATGTTTTTAAAGCAGTGCTTGGGTGGCATTGTGCTGATGCTGTACAAATATGTCAACCTTCGTATTCACAGCAAACTTCTTTTGTGTATGTGTATCTGTTTAGATATTAAGTTAAAGCTATTGAAAAATAAATACATTCATCTTCTTTAAAATGAGGGGGAAGTAGAGATTCACCAAAGAAGCACAGGTGGTAGTGCTTTCTCAGATTGAGTTATCAGGGTGAAATACAGAAAACCAGAATGGGAATACAAATTCTCTTTACAAAGACTGAAAGAGCAACCTCTTAGACACATTAGCATTTCAGTGTTTTCTGTTAAATCTTTTGGTTATGTGAGAAGTGTATGAAACTAAAGCATAGTCAGCAAGTTGGAAGGAAGTGGCTTCAGAACAAGTGTGTGCTATGAAACCACTTAGAACATTGGCACAGCACTTCTGAGCCCCTGGGGAGAGGGACACTTTGTCAGGAACTGTAGTGATAGGGCAAGGGGGGGCTCTTGTGGGGCAAGTGTTGTGCCTGTCACTGGTGATGAAGTGGTAAATGTCAAGCATCTTACTACTCTGGAAATGTAGTGTAGTAGAAATGTTTCATGATGGTACTTGTAGCATGGTAACAGCCCTAGTTATATGAAGTGTTGCTGTACCTGATTTGAGTGAGAATGAGCAATTGAAGTACAGTAAAACGAGCTTGCTGATATTGTCTTAGCAGATATTTGTCTGCCTACAAATTTTCCACATAATTTCTGCTCTGCTGTGTAACATGGGGTCAGCAGTAGCAGAAGTCCTATTGTTTTATTTATTTTGAAATAGTACCAGTGTGTGACCTATTTCACAGAGTCATAGAATAGTTTGGATTTGAAGGGGCCTTAAAGATCATCTAATTCCAAACCACTTCCCACTGGCTCAGGCTGCCCATGGCCCCATCCAGCCTGGCCTTGATTGCCTCCAGGGATGGGGCATCCACAGCTTCTCCAGGTTGTGGAGTGCCTCACCACCCTCATCTTGAGGTATTTTGTCTTAATATCTAATCTAAACCTACTTTCTTTCATTTTGAAGCCATTATCCCTTGTCCTTTCACATTACTCCCTGATAAATAGTCCCTTTCCAGCTTTCTTTTAGGCTCTCAAAGGTACTGGAAGGCTGCAACAAGGTCTCCCTGGAGCTTTCTCTTCTCCAGGCTAAACTCTGAACCCAACTCTCTGAACCAGCTTGTTGCACTTCAAAACTGTATTCAGAGACAGAATAAAGTTAATTTAACATTGATGTTATTGGGAATTAACTTCTACTCTCCAGCAATGGAATTAATGTGCACTTCGTATATAAACATAAGCACACCTATTCAAAGCTTACTTCTCTATCTGTGTGTGCATACATACACAGTGCTCCAGTTATCAATAGCAATTTTCTTTTTTTATGGATTATATTACCAACTTGTAAGCACTCTTCCCATACGTTCAAAGTGAGAGAAAACTGATGTTGTTCCAATCTGTGTTTTCATCTTGCTATTTGAAGCTTTTACAATTGGCACATAAGATGCATTTCCTTTTAGAAACAAATTAGCTATAACCTCATATAAGGAGTTTGTAATATATATTCCAGTATTAAGATATACACAGTTTTATAAAATAAGTTTCAATACTCTCGGGCACAAAATGATTTGATGTTTCACTCTTGCAAAAGATACTGCATCTTGGGTTTTGTCATTGTTGCTATATCTGCTGTGTGGAGGGCTGCCCCTGTGTTGTACCCTGCTTCTCCTACTTTGCTGACTTGGCACTGGTACAGAAGAGTATGGCTACTTATTTAGTCTGAATACAAAGCTTTCTTTCTGGAGGCACAGCAGTGGAAGATGGAAGTTTGCTGTACTGAGAAATTTTAGTGTAGAACTCAGCGTAACTGTGACAAATGGCAAGGAACTCTTACTGTTGTGGAATCATTCACATTTAAGACTTAGTTTTGATCCGAAGAGGGAGATCTACAAAAACATCTAAATGTTATGCTGTTCCTGAAATCACTGGAAGTTGCACCTTTGTTCCTTTATGTACCTGATCCTAAGTGAACGGTAGAGAGAAAAGTGGAGTTGAGGAGTTGGGAAGAGGAGAACATAGGAAGTGAAATACTAAAGAAGTAAAGAAGCTCAAATACCCACTTTTTTCTATAAGTCTCATAGATCTTGCCTATTGTATGGCAGTTGTTTACTGTGCTAAATGTTGTGTGCTTCATATATATTCATTTTGTTCGTCAGATGAACAGGTGAACTGTGCTGACCTTATTCTGGTGCATTACCTCATATGTGCTCCTGCACATTGTCACTTGTCCTTAGCCTTTGCTTTAAGGCTCTCAGAGCAACGATTCATGTCTTTCATTCTTAATTTGTGCATAACCTGAGGCAACAGAGACTCTCTCTCTCTGTAGTCTCTCTAGAGTCTACAGAGACTCTAGTAACTCTTCGCTCTACTGCAGGAAAATGTCTTCTGTTCCTGTTTATGTTGAAGCCTCTGAACACTTATGTACTAGAGGATCACAGAATTAAAGAATTGAATAGACCTGGGTCTAGAACCAGTATTGGAGAATCAAGTTAAGATCTCAGATTAAATTCTAGTGTAAATTCCAAGATTTGTGGTCTGTGACTGAGTCGCCAAACCCCATTTTGAGACTGACTTGAAATTTAAGCAGACCAAACTTAATGATCTATTTCTGTGGATAGTAATTATGTGATAACTTTCATGATGTATTTGAATCAAGGAAAACTCATATTGGAATTTTAATTTTGAATGTTGTATTGTAAACAAAAATATAGTAATTTACAAAACCTTAGTAACGATATTTTATCTAGGCTATAGGACAAATATTATTCATTTGAGGAGCGGGGTAAGGATCTCAGGATGGAAAATCAAAGTAAACGTAAATCAGGATCATATCAATAGTTGCTTTTGGCTTGGAAATTATAATGTAAAAAAACAGAGCAGAGATCCTCGGGCCTTGTCTAAATAATGGACAAATCTCAGCAAGTGACGTTTTGTTTAAATTGAACCCACACAATTTTAGAAACTCTTGCTTTGCACTTAACTTCCTGGAGATAATTTTTTTAACACTAAACAACCCCTGGTATTTAATGGAAATGAACAGATAAAAATATATGTTTAGGCTAGATGTGTTACCTACTAGCATGGTTTAAGCATTTTCTCTGAGGTGCAACATAGATGCTCAGGTTGTGTTTTACTTATGATGAAGCCAAGCTTCCTGAGTAATGCAAGGAAAAATTGTGGTTTTGTGTTTCTTTTTGTTGTTTGTTCATTTTTTTTAGCTTTTCAGAATGCATGTTTTAATCCCTTTGGTACGATAGTAGAGAGCAAATAAAAACATCAAAACTCCAGCTTTTCTTGATTTTTTCCAGGCCACATTTGAAAAATAATGTGGTGAGCACCTTGGTCATGGTGACTTCTTGTCAGTGCCTTTTGTTTCTTGCTCAGTAATCTTTGGCTGTTATCTTGTTTTCTTTTCTTTCTTTCTTTTTTTTTTTTTTGGAGTTGGAGTATGGTGTGTTTTTTTTTTTAACTCTTGTGTTACTCTAGACTGGTTAGTTTTTAGTTCTGGTTTTCTTGTTTCTGTTATGAAATTTGTTAGCAATGTTCTGTGCAAAGCAGTATTGCAAGCATGACTTTTCCTGAAGAGGTCATGCACTGCTCCTTTGGAAGTTTCTCTGTGCCCCATCCCCAGAGGTGTTCAAGGCCAGGTTGAATGGGGCCCTGGGCAGCCTGGTCTAGTATTAAATGGGGAAATTGGTGGCCCTGCACATGGCAGGGGGTTGGAGATTCATGATCCTTGAGGACCCTTCCAACTCTGGCCATTCTGTGATTCTGTGTCCTTATTTGTGCTGGAGTTGGGAATCCATCCAAGCTGAAGACCCTTGTGCCTTAGCAATGCCTGTTGGAACTTATTCTTATCTTACCCTCCTTTTGTAATTTACTGTCTTGGGCATGACAACGGTAATGAGGAGACTTGTCATTAGAAAGGATTAATAACTCTAACTTGAGGATGTCACTGGTTCTGCCTTGTTGAATGACCACTTGAGTGGGAAGTCCATGATTTCAGACTTCCTAGCCAGAGCTAGTGGTCCATGCACAGATGTCTGCAGCACTGTGTCTATGTACCTTCCAACACGTGGCAGGAGATCCCACAACTGAAATGTTATTTACATCTTCTTGCACATTTACAGATCCTGCTGCTTTACTCTTGGCTCTTCTTTGAATTTAGCTTTTCCTTGGATCTGCCTGCCATTTTTTGACCTCTCTGTCAGACAGGAAGATGATGAGGAAAAGTATATTGGGAACACTCCTCAGAGCTGAGATGACCCTCAATTTAATCAGTGGGCTTTTCTGTGGCTGTTGACTAAAGTGAGACAGCTTATTCTCTCCTAAGAAAATGTGCTTTTATATAGTGAAGAGGGAAATGGGGATTGAGGCTCGAGCTTGGTGCGTGTATCCAACCCTGCACTCTGGAGGCTGAAAGACTATTGGACAAAACAGAAAAAAAAAGCCAACAAACAAACTGGAGGCCTTCACATCTTTGCAGAAATATTGTCACATCAGATTTTATTTCATACTTCCATTACTTGGAACCTAATATTTCTATTAGATGTTTCCTTAATCAAGTATGGCAGCAACAATAGTTCAAATTGTGCTTCAGAAACTTTGCTAGCTTGGCACAGTTCCACTCTTGGACTTCTTTTCATTTTGAGATTTGCACAAACTCCTCATGGAGACAACAGGAATTTGAAGAACGTGCTCTTAGCATCAAGATCAGTTTATCCAAGTTATTGTATTATTGAATCAATGCTGACCTTGGAGCCCTTGGGGTTGGACAGTCTTGACAATAAAGAATAGAAAAGTTACTACGTAGTAACAGAAGTTAGAAGAGGGAAGTGGCTGATAGTAGCTACAGTGGGGCTGTATTTTCACAAAAATACCTTCCTCCCCTTGCCTAGATCTAGCCCAACCCCCTGGAAAGGTGGTGTACAGTCAGGTAGTGTAACAACTGTTCTTGTGCTTCTGTATTACCACTTGATTTGACACCAAAGCTAAAGTCTAGAAGGTATAGGGCAATTCTGCTATCACTGTCCATTGTAATGTTAGCAGTGACCCTAGAGAGTCTTGATCTCCTAGGTGTTTCTTGTCCAATCTGATACCAGAGTTCTGTAATTGGAAGCAGTAATGATTATTTATCATTGGCACAATCTTCAGGGATAGGTATTCTTATTGGCTGTGCCTGCTTTGTTTCTTTGCTTATAAATACTTCTCATGTGTTGTTCTCTACACCTGGAATTCATTCCTGATCCTGCATGCCATATTATTTTCTCAATTTGTTTCATACGCACCCTTAGCACCTTTCAGATTGTGCAATTTTCATGCAAATATCAGATGATTTATTAATTATTCAACATTCTTGTTTTTTAAAAAAGTTATTTCCTGAAAGCTGAGAAGATTTCCCCCCAACCTCCCAAACTTTCAAATGAAACATAATTATTTTGTTTTGGACGGTTACTTGAATCAGAATGAAATGTCTTGTTTGAACCAATAAAAATGTGCTTGTCTGGCTTGATCTGATGAAAATCCAGTGCCTTGGGGATCTGTAGATTGGAACTTGCCCCCATCATCATACTCTGTGTTCAGGGACAGTAGAGAAGAATGCAGGCATGGGGTCCTTAAATTGCAGTGTGTCCAGTCATGGAAAAAAACACTACTTGCTTGATGTGGGAATTGAAACTTTTGATGTGCTCTTTTCAGTGACACAATGAGAGTTTGGCAACATGTGTTTCTGTTCCCAAATGATGCATTCTTCCTTTTCTCTTCCAGAATTCACCAATAGCTCAAGAGCTTTAAAAGACTCTCGCTTATAGTCGGGAGGCAGTTAAGTTACCAAGTATTTCCTCCACACTTTTATGGCTTTGAAAAACCTTCTTCTCCTCTGTCATCACTGTGCAGACAAACGGTTTTGTGGCATACTTGAACAATAGTGGTCCTTCCAGAAAGAGTAGCTCTGTTTGCCAGGAAGTCTAGCATGTAGGACACAGCTGTAGGTCTGTTTTTCAGGGTCAGCACTTTCAACCACAAAATCAGTAGTCAGTTTCTATAATATGAAGCGTTAAGAAACTTCTACCTTGATGGAAGTGAGCACTATTGGGCTGCGTACTGTTGGGGCGATGCATTCTTTCAACTCAGCAAATGATAGGCAGAGTCCACAGCATGACAAGGATTTATGTTGGGGTGGGTGGAAATTGCAGTGGCTTTTGCAATCCCTGATATTAGAGACTGTTTTGACAAGATACCTGTGGGAGCCAAGCCACACAGTCAGCAGAAATGAGGAGCTGTGTATGGGGAGTGAGTATTGTTCGACTTCCCCTGTCTTTTTCCATACCCAGATGCATTGACAGGGATTTGTGTGCTACTTGCATTACAATTGTGTGTGACTATTAGGAGACAGGGTTTTTGTTTAAATACAGCATTTCTGCATGGAGGTACTACATTGCTACTGTGGGAATCTACGGGGGCTGCTCTGAAAGTAATGTCTCCTATTTTATTATGTTGGTAACGACACCAGAGATGGGTGTTGGTGGTATGGCAGCAGATGTTGAACTTTCCTACCAATATTTGGTTACACGTTGTTGCTGTGTGACAGATGGCAGCAGAGGGACCATCTGATACAATGGCATCTGAATGCAAGTGCGTATGAATCCAAGGGATGGCACTGAATTCCTCCACACTGAAACAGTGGCACCCATTGACATTCGTTGACATCTGCTGAGCATTGATGAAGACCAACCTGTGGATGTGAGCACAGTGAGGCAATGCGTGGTGCGTTTCATCAATGGTGACAGTGATAGTGGTACACACCTCTGCTGGTGCAGATTTGTATGAGTGTGGCATGCAGGTTCTTGTTCCTTGCTGGCGAAAATGCACAGCTAATAGTGGTGACTATTGAAAAGCAGTGTTTCACAGCTGAGAATTTGCTCTATCAAACAGTGTTACTTTGCTCTCTGTAGCTGGTGTAGTTTCCATGGAAATAAATAGGAGACATTACTTTCAGAGCAATTGTAGTACTTATAAATCTAGTTATTCATTTCACACACGTGTACACACATTTATGTGTACGTTCTTCTTTTTTTATTATTTTTACCTCACTAAAGTTCAGGCTCAAAGGCTTATCTTTTCTGCTCTACACCTTCAGTGGTCGGGGTAGAAATGGACGGGGTAGAGAGGGTCAGCAGAATCCTTAAGTATTTGAGTGTCAGTAACAACGTGTTAGCAGCAGATGGCACTGTAGAGGTAAGAATGAACTGAGAACAGCCACTTCAAACGTGTTTCTGACTGTACCTTTAAGCAGTTTAAGAATATGTATACCCAAATTGCTGAGGCTTGTATCTGGCCTGTAGAGTGGCTGTTCTACTTTTTAACTTGATCGTTTATCCATGTTTAACTGAAATCACTGAATTGTGAGTATAATACCTTTTAATGGTAGAGCAATCAGAAAATATTCTCCATACATTGTACCCTCTGTTAAATGAAGAATTGACAGTGTATAGCCATGTAATAAAAGATGGAGGAGTCATATGCTTCCGCACTTCCAGCTTGAATTTTTGTAGCTGTCGTGTCAGGAAACAAATCTCATGAGCAAAACTTTACACTACATTATGCTTTGTAGCTCCAAAGATAATGATCAAAGGCTTTTCTCAGCTCATGTGCTCTATAATGTATGTCCCAGGAAGTTATTAGGTACTTGTTAAATACAAAAATATGTTTTTATTTCCTTTGATTAGAGAGTGAAAAGTTACCGTGTAAACAGGTTTCCAGGTACTTGGCTAATGATCACAAAAATATATCTGCTTCTTACAACAGGCTCCTTTATTTTTTCCTTCCATTTGTGCAGGACGAATGACTTCAGACAGAAGGTCCTGGAAGGGAAAGGCCCCAGGGGAGCCTGGTCTGTCAGTCAGTCCAGGGTCAGGAACAGGGAACTCATCTTGCTGCTGCTATTGACTGGATGTGTGACCTTGTGCAAACCATAGATCCTCTGTGGGCCTCACTGTCTTGCCTTTTACTCTGTCTCATTGAAAAATAGTGGTAAATGTTGCTGTTCTGGTTTAATAATTGTGTTTGTTCACTGTAGTGCACAGGCATAGGGAAGGGTCAGATTCTGCATATTTTATTTCTTCTATAACTTGTGGGGATGATTCCTTGCCATGGTTCGTGTAGTCTTGGCAGGTGTGTGTACTGTTGACTTCTTGTTTCATCTGTAAATGTTTTCCTGTGTTTGTCCCATTTTCAAATACATTTTCCTATGATAAGTGAGAAACAGATTTAATGATTTCCGCAGATACAGTATGTACTTTTGTGTCCGTTTATTTCCTTGGCTACTAAAAGTAACTCAAGCTTACTAGAATGTATGGAGTAGGAAGGAATCTTCCAGCCCGAAGCACAAAAAAGTATGCTCACCTTGATTATGCAATGGGAATTGCACCAGAGAGCATGTTAACTACAGAACTTTGGTAGCACAGTATGAAGGAAAAATATAGTTTCAAAATGAAAATTTGCATTGAATGACCTTATGTAACTTGTACTGCCATTTCTTATTGCAGAGATTGTCTTATACACGAGGTGTCAGTGAGTAAGCCTTGAGCTCCACAAATAAGCAGAGCAGTGGGGTTCTTGGCAATTCTGATGTTCTCAGAAGGTGAATGAATGACCTAAAGAAAGTTGTCATGTTATATTTTTACATTTCTGAGAAGTTTTTATTGGGACCTAGGTTTCATCGTAGGCCATGAGGAATTTACCAGTTCCTTCAAAATCCCTCTGATCCAGGTACTTTGCTATATGTCAGTAGGAACTGTATATCTTCTGCTTTTAGTTGTCTCGTGACCAACTTCTAACATCATTTCCACGTTACTTCGACAATTTGACCACATTTACACTCTCTTCTGCATTTGATGTGTTCTTTACTGAGGTCCGGTTCATTTACAGAGATTTTTCTGGGCTTCATTAATCTCTGTTCATGCCCATATAAAAATCTTTTTGAGGATTCTGTACATGTATTTTGTATTTCTGTACATGCTTCATCCTACAGAATCCTTTCTCTTAATTAAAAGATTGGAGCTTAGTTATACATCTAAATGCTGTTTTATTCTTTTACGTTGCTCTTAATTTTAAGTATGCTGGAATTTTTTTGCAGGTTTGTTTCATCCAATATAGGTGGCAAGTTAAAACTTATTCAAATGCACAAATTGCTTTGCAAAATCTGAGTGCATGAGATTTTCTCAGGCTAAACATGCATCAGTTGTTTTATGCCACTAGAGGCAAAAGGAGTCTAAACTTAAGTTGCTTACATGTTTAGGGCAAAAGGACATGTTGTGGGTCCAGGGAACACAAGAGAATTTCAAATTTGTTTTGCATAGAAACAACGAACCTACCAACCGAGAAACTCCAACCCCTCAAAGCCGAAAACACCAGCAAGGGAAGAATGGAGGATACAGAAAGATATTTCCACATTTTACAAAGATTTAAAATGGACTCTGTTTTCTTTTGTCAATGGAATACTCATGGCAATCTGTAAGTGGAGTCTGTTTATCATTAATTGTGTGTCTCTGTGATTCCTACCTCCCACTAGGACTTCCGTGAAACATAAGATGCTCTTGGCCAAACAAAATTGTGTGGGGGAAGAGGAGGGAGAGTAAACAATTAGCCATGGGATAAGACGAGTGTATAAAAAAAATGTGGTGGAAAAGAATTGCCTGAAATGCTGTACATGAGCAAATAATTTGTTGCAGTAGAAACTAATTAAAGGCTGTGGAATAATCCCAATATTGTAGATGGTTTTCAGAATACCATTTCTAAATGCCAATATTTGTGAAATCAGTATGAAATTCCTTTTACTAATAGGTAGTAAAAACAGTACTGTCTTGTAGAAACGCTCACCTACCCTGTATTTGCTTACGGATCTAGTTTCCTTGCTTTCATTGTGTGCTGTTTCTATGACTTGTGTTTTTGACCTGTGAGCTTCAGTTGAGCTGCTGTTTGGTTGAAGACCACTTGAGATCAAATATTGTAGATAATTTGATTATATCAGTATAGTTATAACGATTGTTAGTTATAGTATAGTTATAACACTTATGATGGGATGCTGGTTTCTATATAAATGCTTTTTATATTTACTGCGTGTCACTGTTGCACACTTACTGTACCCTCAAGAAACCTCTGGATTTTCTCTTGTATATTCAACAATATGTCATGTTTATCCATCAATTTTTATTCTTTGTTCCACTTCCTGTATACGTGTTATAGAAGCCAGACATAGTATCCCATAAGGCATCCTTTCTGTGATGCTGAAGTTGATACCAATAACTGAAGGTCAATGTGTTTCGTTTTTTGACTGTCTTTGTACAACACACCCGATGGAAAAAGAGATTCTTCCACTCTGCTTGGTAAATAGTGATAGGACAGTGGGGAATGGTTTAAAACTTAAGGAAGGCAGATTTAGATTAGATATCAGGGAGAAGTTTTTTACTGAGAGTGGTGAGGTGCTGGAACAGGCTGTCCAGAGAGGCTGTGAATGCTTCATCCCTGGAGATGCTTCAGTCCAGATAGGGTGGGGCCTTGGACAACCTGATCTAGTGATCAGCGACTCTGCTTGTGGTAGGAGGATTGCAACTAGGTGATATTTAAAGTACCTTCCAACTAAAGCCATTCTATGATTCTGAAAATACACATCAGTTTGAACGTGGTGGAAAACTAGTATTGTATCTGAAACAATTCTGTAAATCTTCTTGTCTTGTTAAGCACTGAACTTCAAGTTGACTTTCATCAGAACATCAGTGGTAGCACTGTTAAGTCATTTCACAATCATTAACATTATTATCTGTAAACTGTTGTGGTATTTTCATTTGTCAGAGAGTTCAAAACTAAAACTTAGCAGGTTGTTTTTGGAATCATGATGAATAGAAATAATCCTTATTTGCTGGAAGATTGTTTTTTGAATGAGAGCAAGTAAGCCAGAAAGTCAAATGTCTCAGTTCACTTACGATCATGAGAATGAAAAATAATAAGGTTATTAAAGAAGTAGCAAACAGTAATTTTGAAGATTTTTTTCACTGAAGAAGCAATTGGCTTTTGCTTGTCCTCCATTTGGCTGTAGATGAGAGGCATTGCTGAAAATACTTTATTATTCATTAGCTAGTAAAGTATTTCTTTCATCAAATAACACTCACGTTATGGTAGAAAAGATATTTCCCTACTTTGAAGAATACAGCAACACACTATTCATATGGTTTCAAAAAGTGATAGTGCTGACAGAATGGATTTTTTTATTTCTTTGTGTAAATTATTTTCTCCAGCACATATCAGCGTTTCAAATAAATAGTTCCTTTTTTTGTATAAAGAGACAAATGAAGTTCTTATTTGGATGCCAAATTAGAGTATCCAAATTAGGGGTATTATCTAGTGGTGCTATGAATATGCAGAATATATAGATTGGGCATGTTTTTGGAATGGAGAGAAGCAAAACGATTCTGGCAGGGGTGAGGACAGGCATGGGGGAACAGAAATTGTGTAATGCCTAACTTGCAATATGGTTGCTTACTAAACTGATTATAGTCAAGACACTTGCTTCAGCAAGATCCCACTCAATCCTTTTACTCGGCCATCTTCCCGCTTTTTTTTTTTTGTCCTGATATTCACATATAATCAGACAGTTTTATTCCAGATTTGTAATGAGTTCGTTAAGATCCTGCTTTGGAACCATATCCCTGTCATCACATAACAGAAGTTGCGCAATTAAAAATATTTGTTAATGGATGTGAAAGTGTAGAAGGATCCAAACACACCAGGCTTAATTTTTAAGAGCTGAGTCTCTAAGCAAGGAAGTAACTATTTCTTTATTGAAAAAATAAACCCAAAAACATGAAAAAAGTAGCACTGGAATTTTTTTACTCTCATGACAAAAGAGCTTATGCTGGTTGCTCAGTATGAAAGATAGAGATGTTCAGCTCCTGTTCTGGTTATGTTTTCTAACTGAGAACATAGAGAAATTGGAGATCTTAAGACAGCCCTGAACCATGTAATGTTTTGTGAAGTGCATCTTTTGTTGGGTCTGCAAATTACTGGAGAAAAGTTGAGCTGTTAAGATAACCAGGTAGTATCTCAGAAGAAAATTTCCAAGCTTTTATTTCTTGTTTTCCTCAGTGCTGCAGTGTTTCAATTTGGACCAAGTCTCTGATGTGTTTTCCTAAATGACTGTAACAAAAATACTTGCTTTCACTGCTACCTGGAAGATTTTTTTTTTTTAAATTTTGTTCAGATTGCATAAATTCACAGGAAAATTAATTGATGCTTACAGACTTTATCCAGTGTGAAGTGACAATTCTTTCCATTTTCTGTGTCTTGAGGGTGCATAAGCTAATTGTGTAAACTTCAGATTTTGCATTGTTGAGTTTAGTTTACTACAGGCTTGAGCTCAGAAATCAGAGCAAGGGGAACTATGTCAACTATGTACAATTTCCCCACTGTTTAGAAATTGATCAAGCTTTTCACCTTTTCTTAAAAGAAAAAAGCACTTCCCTGTTATTTCCTTCTTGTGATTATGCTGGTATTGTTTCCTTCTGCATTTAAGTCAGATAATGGCAGAATGTGTCCTCATCAGTGGTGAAGGTTTTGATTTCTTTTCTGAAAGAATGATCCTGTATCTTAGGAACTTTGTTGTTTAAATCCATCCAATTAACATGGAAGCTGTGTGGGATCTGGAACATACGCATCATGGAAACTTTCATGTTTCCAAATAATCTTTCTCTACAAATCTAAGCTCAAGATGTCTGCAAATAGGACTGCTCCCAAGGGAACTTGCCTGTGGGTGGGCTGATTGGTCTTCTGTATCTGGTTTTCATTGGAAGATCTTTGATAGTTTCTGTAGAAGTTTGTTTCTACAAATCAACATTTTCCATTGAGTATAAAAAGTTTCTTTCTAAAACTTCTTACCATCTTAATAAGAAAACAAACATAGAAGGGAAACTGAGGAATTTTATGACCTTACCTGGCAGTGTCCTAACTATACAGTAGGAGAATTATTGGTATGTGAATAGCAGACTGTGAGCTCAATGCTGCTTGCAAGTTGATTGCTTTTTGGCCTGCCAGGGTAGCGTGAAGTGCCTTCCTAACCTTGCTTCAGGGCGCGTTGCAGTAGTATAAAAACTAAAAGAAGTGTAAGGAGGTCACTGAGATCCCCTGTGCCCACTTGTTTTACCAGCTGTTATGTAGAGCATTGGTCTTAACAATGTTTGCCATGTGAAGTGTGGAAATAGTATTTCTTGTCATTTTTTCCCCCTACCCATCCCTACTTAGTATATAGGTAAAAAATGTCTGCACTAGCAGAGGGGGTATAGCTTTGCTTTTAGGAAGAAGTATCCAGCCTCGGGTTATCGGTGTGTTCTTGATTGTCCACTTAGCTCAAAATCTTTCTGCCATAAGCTTATGCAGAAGCATTGCAACTGGCATCAGTCTTCACCACCAAGAAGGCTGGGCCATCCTGTAGCTCCCACTCCTACTGGGAGTGTTTCAGGCCACTTTTGGTCTCCTGCAGGAAGGTAACAGCTAAAAAAATAAAAAAAAATAAAAAAATAAAAGGGCAAGAAGAAGCTTTTATTTGTAAGCTTGGAGGATGGGAAGAAGAGAATTTTAAAAACCATTAGGTTAGAAGAAACATTAGGAACTGTTTGGATAGCAGGAAAAAGTGAAAGTGAATAAACAGTAGTTCAATTACCATGAAATCTCAGTCATAACAGCATGTTTGTATTGTCAATTGATTTTATTAATTCTCAATTTTGTCTTATGTGCCTGTGTATTAAAAATGGTACAGTAATAACAGTAACTGGATGTAAGCTCTCCCCTTGCTTGTTAAGTGAATATAGGCCGTGTGTTTCTTTGAGTTCCATAGCCCTATAATAAATTACCAGCTTGTGAAGGATCAGATCCAATGTATTCTTCATCTATGAAATCTCTATGAGTGCCCCAAAATCTAATACATTTTCATGGTGTTGCACTTGGACCAAATCAAGCTGTGCTGGTAAAACTGTCTTTGGCTGAGCACAAGCCCCTTGTAATCCATAGATTTTGTCTTTGCTAAGTTTAATGGGTGTTGGGCACAGCATGAAACCATATTGTTCCAGCATATGCCTTACTGTTAGCAGGCAGCCCGGCTCCTCAGGTCTCCACCCGGTAAACATTTGGAGCAGATTGCAGCACCCTTTTTCAGTGTGTTAGTGTGAACCATCAGGAGCTCTCAAGATCTAATTAATTATATTTTTCTGAGCATAGTATTTTGGCATTTTGAGTAAAGCTAATTACATTCAGATCTTAATCTCATATTTTTTTTCTTGTAATTAATTATTTCTTCATTATCTTTAAACTATTTGACTAAGCAGTTTACATCCTGCTCTCCTCGCTTCTTTAGCACATGTTTTTTAAGAAAACAGATGTTTCTGTTTTTCAGAAAGGATGCTCATCCTCTTCTAAATGTAAGAAATCTCTGCAGTTTAATTGGTAGTGTTAAATATAAAGGAAAACGTGCATAGTTCCTTAGTGCTAAGCTAAAATCTATCACTTCTAATACTACAAATGGAATTTTTATATGTGTATATATGTGTTAAAAATACTTGAGACTTTTTCGCTAGCTCTGATTTCTTAGATATGTTGACTAAAGTTTTAAAAAAGAGGTAATAAACAATTGTTAATTTTGTCTTACTAATGCTGGTGGCAGGCCTGAGAGTTTTGAAGTGTATTTGATTTGAATTATTTGTTTGGGATCTTGAAGTGTTGGACAGATGATGTTAGACCATACACTCTGGTTGTACTTCATCCTTAAATTGTTAACCTTTTAGCACTATTTTGTTTGAAAAATGCTGCCTGTAAATCATTTCTGATTTCATGATTTAAAATTGCTTTTACTGATAAATTAACTTCTGGGGCCAAAAGATAGGTTAATCTTTAATAGATATTTGAAGATAATCTTTGTTAATTAGGATTTATTATCCTTCATCCAGACTCCAGTGTTTGATTAATCTAAGGTAATTAAACTCTTTTAAATCTGTCTCACTAATCAAGAAGAGCAGTGTTTGCTAAATTGCTCTTCACAGTTGAAACCTATGGGAAATTATCCCGCTTGTAGATCTCTGGATTAAATCCAATAAATTGAAATTCCGTTGAGTAGATCTTGCTTCTTTGGATAACAAAGGCATCAGGTGTCTTGTGATAAGATCTATTTCCATTTACCCTATAGTGCAAGGCTACAACAATTTTATAGTCCAGTCATTAGCCTGACACACAATGAAAACATTTTCAATTAAAACCATTCGATCACAATATGGAGTAAAGATTAACCAGTTATGAAATAAAGCAACTCTTCAGTGCAGTATTTTGGGCTGTGATGAATCAGAAGAATGGGTGATCTTTTATTCCTTAATAAAAAAAAAAAAAACAAAAAACGTTCTCATTAAATGTGGAATGAAATCTACTCAAAGATTCAAAATACTTTCTTTCTGGTGCAGTTGTTGTATATGTATTTTTGATTGTTTAGGTATTACCACTGAATCAGATTGCCAGTGCCAAGGACATACGACTATAACTTTGATCTGTAACTTAATAGAACCAATGTGTTTAAATACTTCAGTAGCTTTGGAGTTTCCCTGTTGAATTTCACGGAAGTTTTGTTAATATTACTCCACTGTCCAGTGTTAGGGGAATATCTTCAGACAAATCACTTGAACTTACACAGAATGTACAAGAACTAGATTCAACTTCACTTAAGAGAGCTCTTTGTGAGCCGGCCTTCTCAAGTGCAGTGCATGCTCTTGCAGTCATTCAGCAATTTTTTTGTGCTGTTAAGGTCAACATGAGCATACGCAGCTCTGGCCTCTCTCTTTTCCTTTTCTTTCTCTTTTGCGTGCTTTTCACTATGATGAAATACTTCTTGGGCAGTTTCTCATCTAATAATCATCTAATTTATGTATAGAGCTGAATTTATTTGGTAGAATTGGATACTCCAGTTTTATTCATTGCTTTATTTTTGCCTACTAGGAAATGTTTTTCCAGGCTTCTAATTTAAGAAGCGTTTGCATAGTGAAGAAACAGGAAGTTTGCACTTGGAAACTCTCAAATTAAATTCTGTTTATAGAGTATTAAATCATTGGTAAGTTAGAGAAATTGCAAGGGACTGGCTACTACGCGTGAGTCACTGGCACAAGGTTTTCAGCCACCAGGACAGAAGTCCCTCCTTTTCAGGCCCTCTTTAAAATACAGAACCTGAGTGCACGGGGGCTTGTCGGATAAGGTTACTGGTACCATGTGTGACCTTAAGTACTGTGCTGTTTTGGGACTGGTGCTGATGAGGTTTTGGCACTCCTGATGCACCATGTAGTATCTGTCTGCAAGTATATTAGAGAGATTCACTGCTGCCACTGTGGGTAGAGAGTACTCCTCAAAAGAAACGTGTACAGATGGATGTTTGGCTCTCACTGAAAATTCATTTAACTTAACATTAAAATGTGGTGTTAATAAACTGAGCTGAGAGTTGTAACTGCTGTGTTGGCCAACTGGTGGCCTGATGTGATCCTACTTAACAAGGCCCATTATCAAATAAGTGCATTTAGGTTTACCTTGCAGTTCCGTAATCTAAGTCCAGTGAAATCTCTACTTACACTTCAGATATGAAATTGTCTGAGATTGTCTCAAATTAAATTGTTTTATGTCCCCAAGTAGGTTGGTGCTCTCCTTCAATACAGTAGAAAAATGACATGTACTTCTGGGAGAGTTGGCATTGTTTTTTATTTTTAACTATGACCCTTCTCTGAAATAATTTAGAAACATTTTAAGCTGGAAACATTGCTGGATCTTTTTTTTTTGTTGTTGTTGTTATTAAAATTATGTAAAAAATGAAGAGGAATGAAAGAGTTGTTAAGAACTTACTAGCATTTTGATACCCTGGCTCAAGTTTAAATGTCATTTATGTAGACTTTGTCTAGTTAAGAAGAGGGTAGTTTTAAAGTGCTTTATTCACAAAGAACGTGGTCTACTAAAATAAATTTTTTTTTCTCACTACATTGTATCTCATAATTTTTAACTGCATGAAATAAACAATGGTCGCTTGTTCTCCTAGGATATTGGAACCTATTACTGCTACATTTTCCCTGTGTGCTTCAGCAGTGCTTCTGTTTTGAGTTGCAAATTAAATTCAGCATTTTTTTTGAAAGTAATAGCTGCACGTCAATTAAGTGCTTTCACTAGGCTTGTATGGACTAGGCTGTGTGTTTTATTGACTCCTTTTATTTCTCTCTTTTCAGACAGTCCAAGGGAACATGCTTTTTTTTTTTTTTTTTTTTTAAAACCTTAATCAGCCTTTTCTGAGAACAGGAGACTGGATTATGAAGAAGCAAGCTCTATGTACTCAGCATTGCAAATTGTGCTGTTGTACTGTTTGAAAGGATGTAGCTAATACAGTGTTAATAAGAGATCTGTTTCCTCTCCTTCCATTTTTTTTTTTTCTTTTGGCACTTGGAATTGGATATGTGCTAATGTTATAGATATATTACACAAAACTCAAAAGCTGAAAATACCTCTACTTTTTTTTTTTTGTCTTTAATTTTTCTTCTGGGGAAAAAAAACCAGAACATGAGAAATTGAAAAAGGACTCAGATCATGTTCAGGAAATGAAATATATTCTAAGTACTGAGGTTTGGAGTCTCATTTTGGGAAAAATTTCTACAGGTGATGTAAGTTTTTCCAGTTGCAGACCGAAATACTAAATGCGTCCTCATTCTGTGTTGTGTTCTGGTTTACAGGTTAACTTAATTTCTGTGGTGTATCTCCTTTTATGACTCAATTACTAGAACAAATTGAGGGATATTGATGTGTGATTCTTCTATATGTGAACTTTGAAAACCACCCACACAAGTTGTAGCAAAATACTGCTCTCACCTGAAGGCAGGATACTTTAATGTATGAAATCCAGTGAATGAAGTACAAGGCAAAGGTTGCTGTTCTGGGGCTCCTATTTTTTCATTGACTGTTAAAGTTCATTTGATATCTGTTTTGTGTCTAAGGGCAATGCATCTGGTCAAATGAAAACTGGTCTTGATAGGAACCCCACACAATGAGGCCTCCATTGCTTCCCTTGATAGAATGTTCTGCTAATTCATAAATACCTGTTGCCTTCCTGTTCTGTTTAATTTGCAAACCTAACTTCTTGCTAAATTTTATCTGTGCCTTCAACATAGTGTTAGGAAGAAGGACTGAATATTACTGAGAGCTGAAGAGAAAATCTTTCAAATCTAAGTGCAGCCCATTGAATAGAAAATATCTGTTTATCATCTTACTCCTGATGTGTAGGAAAACAGAAGAATTGGACTTTCTACTCCTGCATTTTTCATCAGTAATAATCTGAAAAGTAGGTACTTAAAAATTCAAAGTAACAAATGCCACAGAGTTGCAAGCTATAAACAGTGTATGGCATATAGTGACTCAAAGCTTTTTGAAGCATAGCTTTAGTTGGAATAGAAATAAAACAATCAGGTTAAAAGGCTAGGAGTGATAGTATGGTTGAAGTTTCAGTTTTTGTTTTCTAGACTTAAAAATACTTACGGGAAAAAAAAAAAACAAAACCAGAACCCACGCTGAAACAACTATGACCAACAAAAACAGGCCAAAAGATTCTGCATATGAAGATCTCTCCTGAGCTGAAAGAGTAGAAACATTATTTTCATTCTGGAATCAAATCACTATCAAATCACATTGTTCACGATTGTTCGTCAAGATGGCATCTGCAATTTTTTTTTTTTCAGGGAAGTTATTACTCAGAATACATAGCATTTCATGATGAAATGTGTTCTTTGAGTTAACGTTTCATTAGAAAATATACTCTTTCAGTTCTTGCTGAAACAAAGTCTGCAATATAAATCTCACTCTGTAAATGGTAAGGTCTCCTGATTTAGTTGTTTTCAAAAATCGCTATTCATTTTGATCTAAAGAAACAGGTTTAGACAAACTAACTCATTTGTTTTATACAATTATATTCATTATACATTTACATTTATACATTATACATATATATTCATCATACAATTCACTCAACAGCTAATAGTTTCATTGCTGTTGAAGGTGACCTTTTTTGAAGTAGGGAAAAATAGATGATTCACTGCCATCTTAAAAAATAAAGTTTTGATCTTCTGTGCTCAAAGAGACATTTTGAAAGGCTGTGCTGTCTATCTACATGCTTTACAACAAAACAAAACCAGAAACAAACCAGAATTAACATTTAGGGTAATTCTTACTGTGTTATTAATACTGTTTGTAACTGATAGAACTAGAGGTTGTATAGGATGTGATGTTCACAACAGAACTTTTTTAAAAATTTCTGTTCTTAGCTTGAGTCACAGGAGCTCTTGAGATCCACAGAGCCCACAATACTTGGTCTGAACAAGTTTTTTTCATACCTGAATTCATTATGTGCAGGCACATTGTATGATGTGATATTTAGTAAAAAAAAAAAAAATTCAACAGCCACAAAGAACGACAGAAAACCCAAACTAAAACAAAAACCCTCAAAAATGAGGAAAACAAAGATCAAAAACTCACCAAAGTTAAGCTTTAGAAAATCTTTTAAAAACAGGAAATTATCTCTGATACTTTGTTATTTTTGTATGAGTTGACTCATTAACGGTAAACAGCTTGTTTCAATTTAATGAAATTCCTCTTAGACCCAAAGTAGTTTGCATAAAAGTTCAGGTCCCTTAAAATGGCATAAAACAAATTTTTCTGAAGATATCGATTGATATGACTCAAATATTGCTGAGGATAAAGGAGTTTTAGTAAAACTGTATTCATGAGAGTTTGTGTTTTTTAATAAGATGTGACAGTATTTACCCAAAATGTTGTGATCTGTCACCCAAAATGTGAATGTGCGGTGAATGAATTTCTGTGTGTGGGTCTGTGTATGGGAGAAATTGCTTTTGGCCACTGGCTATTGTTCAGAGTGCTTCATCTAATTCAGACAAATATTCATTCATCCATTACTTATTATAGAAATACACAGACTAGAAAAATCAGTATCACCCAAGACTAAGTTAAAAGGAAAAAAAAAAAAAAAAAAAAAAAAAGAAGAAGTAAAGGGAAAAGAGAGAGAAGACAAGAAAGCCAAAATCTCATTCATGGATTTTTTTTCTGGGATGAGTCTGGCTAGCAAGGTATAAGAACATTTTAAGTCTGTTGTGACAGATGCTCAGGGAAATGAAATTCATCATGTTGGTTTTTTTTCCTCATCTAAACCAGGATTGTACAAATAAGATAAAGTTTGTCTCTAGTAACTGCTTTATTTCCCTTTTAACCCTATTAAAGATTTTTGAGGATTTATGGAGATTAAGTAGGAAAAATAAATGAAAAAACAAAGCCTACCTCTCAGACATTCTTTTGTTGACCTGGCAGATGTAATAAGGTGTAGCTGCACCATATACTGCAAGACTGTTTAGAGGATCAGTAGCTTCAGTCTCAGCAGTTTAAGTGCTGCTTCTCTTTGGCTTGGAACACAGCTAATGCTACTGTGCTATTCATCAGATGGACTGCTCAATCCTTTTGCTTTTGTTAAAGCAAAACGTGGTAAGAGGGCTCAGCCACAAACAAAGCCATTGTGGAATTAATACATGATCCTGTTATTAAATGCTTAATGTTCACTAGTGCTATTAATTGAGTTTAAATCAATCCTAATCTGTGTTTAGATCAAAATAATTCCTGTCTGAGAGAGACAATTAGGAAGATGTCTTGGATAGAGTGAGATACACTAACTCCTCATGTCTTCTTCGATGTAGTAAAGGGCTTTCATTATTCTACTTTGTACAAGAGAACACGTGTTTCTTGCTGTGAGTGCTATGCAAATACTCTTCTCACCTTTCCATCAGTTGTATAATATGTGTAGAGCATTTCAAGTTCTCAGAGGAAGTGTAATTTCAGGGTCTGATTCTGCTCTGGAACTCATGAAGACATTTAAAGGCATCATAGTTTATATATGTCAGATTACTTGAGTCACTAAGAATGAGCACTTTGATAAATTTCTGATCACTGATAGAAGACTGCATTGCACAAATATAGGATGTAGGAAATAAATCAAGATCATTGCTCATGGACATAAATCAAGAACATTGCTCTGTGTTATGCCATCCTCTATTACAAAAGACCTAATAGATTTGTTGGCAAAATACTTTAAGGTACGGTGTATTACATTTAGTTTGCTTTTTTAGGCAGTGAAAACTTTTCTTTGGAAAACTATTAGCTCTGACCATGTATTGAAAGCAAAAGGACCAGCCCAAAATATATGTATGAATTTTTATTTTTTTCCCTCATATTGAATTGGAAATTTATTTGAATGTTTTGCTAAAATAATGCACCTGTTGATCTGAGTGGAGTAATTTCCTTTTCCTCTTCTGTTGCTTGCCTTGCTGAAATCCTGTAACATCTAGGCAAGAAGCTCATGAAGTTGATTGAAATTCTATTGGTCAATTTTGTATTGAACAAATATTTTTTTATTGAGCATTCCCTCAAATGTGTCAGTTAAACACTGAGACATAGTTTATAAATTTCATTTTTTTTAAATTTTTTTTATTTAGTAGCAAAGCTCTGCTGGTCGTGGGCTGCTTCACCAAGAAAAGATTAAACAGTAAGGAAAAGGTAAAAATGTCTCACTGAGCAGTAACATTTCTGAGTATTAGCTGCAGTAAGAAGGGTCTGGATATTATGAGTTTTTGGGTTGCCTCAGGTATATCTATATTTAAAAAGTCAAGAGTACAGTCTTTATCTGAAGATATAAGTGGACGCTCCTAATATTTACTGACACCAGGGAGTTGGAAAGGTTAGGATTTGGGAATGAGCAGGGAAAATCTGAGCTGTGTCTTAGCAGTGTAGGATGTTGTATATTGCCCTCTTGAGTTTTATTACACACTTATGATGACTTGGTACCTTATAGACAGTGAATTGTTTTGTCTGTAAAGAGCAAGAGCTGAAGATGGAAAATTTCCCTTTTTTACGTTCTGTAAGTTTGGAGAATTCCTCACAACTTTGACTACTTTAACAGCCTTTTAGGCAGAACAGTGAAGATGAGATTGATAGGGATTTCAAGCAGTGTGACAGATCCCCTTCTGTGTACTTTTGTATGCTTCCCATGACAACTTAGCTTTCTTCCCTTACCATCCAGAAACACTGACGAATAGCAAACAGATTTATTGTGTTTTCTCAGTTGCCTTCAATTGTAAACTTCCTTAGAAACCATGTCTGTCTTTGGATGAAAAATTATTTTAAATAAACAGACTGCTTAGGAGAAAGAAACAGACTCCCTAAGCTATCTGTGCCTTAGGTCTTGCAAATTCATCCAGTTTGGATAGTGTTTATTCTCAGTGTACATGATGCAATACACCACAGGCTTGTTTTCTCCTCTCCACCCCTTTGAACGTAAAACTGGCATTTTAGAGATCAGAGTCATAAAAGCTACAAAAGGCAGTTATTATGTCATTGAGTCAATCTGCCTTTAAGGGCAAGTTCATTCCCAAGTGTAGATTAACTATGTTTTGGGTTTTTTTTCTTCCAGTTTGGAGGATGTTTTGGAATGAACAAATCTATGCATTCCAGCTTTACTAGGGGATTTCAGTAGGGAATTAGACATCTGCAGTAAAGCAAGTTTAATGCAAATGCAAGTAGGTGATATCAGGACTGAAAAAGTATGTTACTTGTATAGGGTCATATTAAGTGAAAGGTTCGTGTAGTAGCCACAATGTCTGTCTGTCCTGTTTCCAGGCCTTCATTTCAGGTAATTTTTGTAGTGGATGAGCATAGAGAACATAGCACTATGTACTGTCTGAGTTGCCTCATTAAGCTAATTTCTCTTAATCATATTCTAAGTTGTATTTCCCCATCCCTATATCCCCCAGCCTCTGTGAAAGTGCTGAGGAATGAATGAAGATTAATGAACACAGTAGAGAAAAATTATTACATCTTATTTGATTTATCTTCAGTATGTTGGTAAGTAATGATACAGAGCAGTCTACTGAAAATATTGTAACTGATGAGAGGCAACCCTGCTGGTGGTACGGGGCTGAAACTAGAGGATCTTTTAAGGTCCCTTCCAACCCACACCATTCTATGTGATTGATTTTATGATTCTATGATTTAGTTGCAATCAGTTAATAGTCTTGAACTATATTTTGGTGGTGCCCAAAAGTAACTTTGAAACACTACTAAAAATGAATCATATCAAGTAGCCAATAACAGGAATGTAGAGCATGAAAACATTTAAGAGTGTTGAAAATATATTTTGCATGTGCATTGGTAACATGAAGCTTTACTGACTCCAGATCATTTGCACAAATACAACTTCATGAAGTATTCTACTGTGCAGTGACCTGCATCATGTGAACTTAACTAGAGCTAATGTGTTATAAAACGTAGGAGCTTTAACGCTGGGTCTTCTCACTCTTACTTAAGTCATTTGTTGTTGCTTGTCTCCTTCTGTTCATTTCTGTTGACAGTCTGAGAGCGAAGTGACATCCACAGGCCTTGGAAATTCAGATTTGTAGGGGCACAAGGTATAGGAGGTGGTCCAGTGTTGACAACTTTTTTCATCTTTTGGCACCTCTTCAGAATCTGAACTATTCATGGAACTGGAGGACACAGATAATTTTTGGGGCACCTTACGCTTGATTGTTGTCCTGGTGATAGATTTCTAAATAGTGCTTTCCCTCTTATGGGCTAGTGAGTATTTCTCTGTCAGTAAGGTTCTATGAATCGTGCAAAGTTTGCCCATCAAACTTCTGTGCACAGTGTGGTGGCTTACCCTAGAGCCTGTAGGAGTTTCTGGCTAACTGTTGTACGCTGTGAAGGTTCATTATCATCCCCCTTATTATGCTTTTGCACCTGAGCAGAGTCATGTACTTCTTCCAGCCCAGGCTCTTCACTTAAAACAACTGTAGTGTTAACTGCATTTGCTGTCTTCTTAAATGCATTCTTATTCTTTCCTGCACCTTTTGCCTCTGTCTCCCTCTATGAGGGACTATGAGCTCGGATGCAGCAGCCAAAGCCTGTGATTCTGCAGCACTGCTCTCTTTGGGAAATTTGTCATCTGCGCTCAGGGGGAGGCTTGTGGAGTGGTTCTCTGCTGGTTTAGATGCATGCTTCTGGAACTGAAACTCAGTGCTAATGTGATCACAGACACTGATTTCTACTACAGGAACTAGCCTTTCTCCAAGATGTGTGGAAGGATCTCTCAGTGGTCAGCAGACGCTGCAGTCTGGGGTCTTGTCAACTACCAGGAGACAGTTTGGCTTGAGAGTTCTTGGGCCTCAGTGCTGAGTGGTGCTGTGTCGTTTTTATTTTGGAGTCACTTGGAGGACACTGCTTTGAGGTTGTAACTCCTTCTTCTAGATAATCTCCTCCTGCCTAGCTCCAGGCTCTTGCCTTGCAGTGCGGATGGCCAGTTCCTCCTCTTCCGGTTCTTCTGCGATGGTGTCTCAGGCATCAGCTCCGGCTGGTTGCTATAGTGGCTGCCGAACATCCTGGCCACCTCCTTGTGGATCAATTCCAGCCACACCAGGTCGATGTTGTCCACCTGCCGCAGGAGCTCTGCCAGCTGCTGATTGCATACCGTGGGCAGCTGTGCCAGGCCTGCTGCCACCGCCATCGCTCTGGCTTAGCTCAGCCCCAACCATCCCCTGCACACACACCAGGCTCAACCCTGCTCCCTCACTGCTGCCACACGTGCCAGTCACAACATCCCAGGAGGTGTTCAAGGAACGTTTGGACGTTCTGATGAGGGACATGGTTTAGTGAGAACTATTGGTGATGGGTGGGTGGTTGGACTGGGTGATCTCGTGGGTCTTTACCAACCTTGGTGATTCTATAATTTTGTGATTCTGATTCACTGGTTTTGGTCTTTGCTGTGAGAGTACTGGCAGATTTGGAGAGAATAGACAATACTTTTACCTGTAGCTTCCAGTAATCCCTTTGGAATATGGTCAAGGTCTGAAAGGATAAATAGGGGGATTCAGGCACCGATTGCACAAAAACAAAGAGCAGGCAAGAACACTGAATTACATTAGACTGCAATTATATTAGACTGAAAATCACAATGCCTTTCTCTTAGGTGTACTGCCAGGTGGGACCTGGAATTATGCTGGTCACACCTCTGCTTCCAATGGGGTGATAAATGCTAACCTCTGTAGCACGTAGATATTGTGTGTAAGGTTGCATATAGTGTTACCTTTCTTTCATTTCACTGTATTGTTTCTAGTGCACAATCTGTTCTGTCATTTCTACCATATCATCTTGTTTAGGGCTGTGTGTGAAATTAAGGCTATGTCTGCTTCCCAAACTTCTGATCATATTTTGTGTATGAATGCAAGGAGGAGCATCAGAAAAATAAGAAGCACTTCTCTATTGTAAGAAATGCATTAAATAAACTATTCAGAATATCCTGCACTTATCTTTTAATGGTATGCTTTAACTTAGAATGTGCAATGAAAATACTATCAGGATCAATTTAAAACTTCTTTAAAATTATTAATCAATTGTAACATTTCATTTTATTGTTCTATGTGCTCAAATGCACACTCTTGAGACTATCTGTACTCTGAAATTTAGCCTCTGAGCTTTCTGCCTCTGCAATCCATCCAGAATATGTTTGCAGAAGGAATATTTCCACAGCTGCTTTTTTCGAGGGTTCTTAAAGTGGAAAAAAAGAATTTCTATGCGATGATGAGGACATTTGTCTTTTGACAAATATTAGCCCCTCAGTAACAATTGCTTTCCTGGGAAGTTGGTTGATATCTTTTTCTTTTTTTAAGAAGCGATTGAATCAGGACTAATATCTAAACTGAAAGGAAGCTTTGTAATTTCTGCTTTGATGCACTGTGTTTTCAAGTTATGTTTAGTATCAATTTTGCTACTATGTAGTTTGCTCCTGTAAACAATGAAGTCTATAAAGAGCACAGTAACACTACTAGAGCAAACTCTCAGCTCCGAAACGCTATTTTTCAGCACAGTCACCACTACTAGCTATGCATATGTATGTATTTTTTTTTTTTTTGCCAGAGATGAACAAGAGCATGCATGCCATGCTCATACATATCTGCATTGGAGGAGGCATTACTTTTGGTGCAGCCCTTGTAATGCTTTTTTATGGTTTTCTCTTTGATAAGGCATTTTAATCTAAACAAGACAAAAATGTTGGACTGTATTTAAAATTTCTTTTCTACATTTTGAAAGAAATACAAGTGCTATTTAATTTCACTCCACTGTAGCGGCTGTGCAAATATGAAAAATACTTATCTAAATCTTTATTATTCCAAAGTCTGTTGGAGTAAGTTTAGTTGTGGAAGCATAATTTTAAGTCATGTCAACCAAGGTATAAGCACAGTGATCTGTGCAGTGCAGGATCTGTGCCCACCAAGATAACGACATGGAACATCTTGCCATTCTCAACCTGTTCTGTCAGAGAAGAAAGGAAGGGCTGAAATGCTTGTGAAATGCTGTTCAGTACGAAGTGTTAACATCTCTCAAGCATGCTTTATCCCACTTTGAGAAACAAAACAGTCTTGCCTATCAAAGTTAATTTTAATATTAAAAAATTATCAAAACTGAAAATGCTTAATTCCAATGAATATTTCACTTTCCAAATATTGCTAGTGTAGCTCACAATTATTTGGGAACAGTCAAGCAGACTTTTCAACACTTTCAGCAACAGTGTTAGGAAATACACAAATATTTCTGTTTAGAGGCCTCTGTGGCCACGAAGAAAAATATGCTAATTTCAACCAGATCTTTGTTTTCTCTACTGATGTAGTAGCTAATACTTTATAGGCGTATGTAAACAATTTCCCTTTCCAAGAGTCATTGTAACTGTGAATGACTCTTGGAAAACAATATTAATTTGCTGCTACAACCACATTCACTATAAAAAATGCCTACAGATAATACCCTATTGTATATTCTTGCTTCTGCAGCAGCCATCTTACATTTTTCCTTCTGATTTCTTATGAATAAAATAAAAGCTATTACTGTTCGGGATTTAGTTTTAGTTAGAACTATTTCTTTTAAATAATCTCTTCTGGCTTTTTGCTACAGTCAAGCATGTGCAGGCAAAGACCATGTATGGGCTAAACTAAACCCTTTAGATACAATAACTGTATTATCAAGATTATAATTAACCTTAGTGTTTCCACTGAAGGCTTTTTTTTTCTTTAATCTGGAAAAAGAAAGTTTCTAATGAGTGCTTATTACCTTATGAAATATTGTCTGTGGGAGTTGGTGGATGAGAGGAGCAGCAGGGCTGGGCTCTCTCATAGCAGGGATCCAGGGTGTTCATCCTGGGGGAGCCCTGAGTCCCACCATATAGGACTCAGGATCCATCAGAGGGTAGCTGGGCAGAGCCTGAAGGAGCCACTGGAGCTACCTCAGGCTGCAGAGAGTGTGGCTTGGCTACAAAGTAGTGTCTTGCGACCCTGTTGAAATTTTTTTTCTTTTATTTTTTATTCCTTTGGCATAGTCATAAAACCCAAAACACATTTAAATGTAATTGTTCTACATATGGAATGTTACTGAGAATTTACTATTTGTTTCTTTGACCTGGGAAGTGTGGGAAATTCAACAAAAATAGGTTGCGTTATGTGTTAAAGCGAGAAATCTAGAGTTGTACTTTAGCCATCCTGCCTTGTTTTCTCTTTAGCAGGATGAAGTATTGCTATTGCACTCAGAGAAAGCAATTTGTGAGCAGTGAGGTTGCTTTTAGTTCACTATGTTGTCATTTTACTCAAGAAAATGGATGGTGATGAGGAAGAGGAAAAAATCAACTTGAAGTGTATTCTTTTTTTTATCACTCTGTAAACTTAGTATTCTTTTTCTTTATTTTAAAATGTTATAGGAAAAATCTCTAGCTGCAGTGTAGGTTTATGTATGGATTTTAAAATCTTTCATCTGAACCCTTGAACTCTGAGAACTGATATTGCTGGATGGCCATTCAAAAGTTTTTTTTTTTTTTTTTTTTTTTTTTTTTTTTTTTTTTTTTTTTTTTAAGAATAAAGCATTAGTTCTGTTCTTTTTTTAATGCATCGTGTCAGAACTTTGATGGCTCAGGTTCATCCTTCCTCAAAGCAGTGCTGAAAAGATGGCAGTGGCTGCAAAGCTGTGTACCAGAAAGTGCAGTGTATGTTCCCTGTGGTCCTACTTCTAGCATCCCTCCTTCCAGCATGAGCTTGGATTTATTTCTTTCTGCATCGTGCATCCCAAGTGCATGCTAATTTTGTTTGTAAAGTGACAGTGAGATTAGCAGAGCCCAGAATAGTTGTTGAGTTGTCCTTGGCACAGATGTTATTTAATAGAATTAAGTTATTCATACAGTGGAATGTATAAACCACGTGTTCTTTTAATTACATTTTACAAAATGGTGCTATTCCATTCAGGAAAGTAATGGAAGACCTGCCTTTTGGCTTTCTTATTTCTTTTTGTTATGTTAGGATGGGATACTCTGACAATTCTTTTTATTTAATTTTTTTTTAATCAGATACTCGTATAGGAACTTAGCTAGGAGGTACGTATTTGAATTAATAACGAGAATGATTTTTGGGAGGGGATTTCTAAAGCTTCTACAACTTCATTTTTATTGCACTGATCAGTAGTTTCTCTGTTTAAATAAATATCAGAAATTCAAAATATTGAATCACAGAATTGAATCATAGAACAGCTTAGGCTGAAAGGAACCTTAAAGACCATCCACTTCCAACCTCTTTGCCATGGGCAGGCTTGCCAGACTTTTAGTTCAGGCTCTCCAGGATCCCATCCATCCTGGCCTTGAGTGCCTCCAGAGCTGTAACATTATTCTATCCTAGTGAAGCTATATACACCTATTTGTAACAGGTGTGTTATTGACCATTTTAGTTTGGTTCATTCTGTTTGCTTTACGAATTTATGACTCAGTGAAGCAATTCCTTTTAATTCTGATACGTCTTTGGACACATTTAGATGGAGTTTTTGATAGGGGTACTTCATATACAAGCTATGTGTCACCTCATTGTATTTAAAGAAGCAGTTTTCTGCTTCAATATGGCTAAAAGATCTGAGCTTGTAGAAACATAGTATCACAGAATCGTGGAGTGGCTCAGTCTGGATGGGACCTTAAAGCCCATACCATTCCAAATACCTTCTGTGGAGTGGTTGCCACTCACCAGATCGGGCTGTCCAGGGCCCCATTTTAGCCTGGCCTTGAATGTCCAGCTGGTCTGGGCAGTCTGTGTATGTGCCTCACTGTCCTCTGAGTAAAAAGTTCTAACATATAACCTAAATCTCTCCTCTTCTGGTTTAAAGCCCCTTAACCTGTCACTATCAGGCTATGTAAAAAGTTGATACCTCTCCTGTTTGTAAGCTCCCTTCACATACTGGAAAGATGCAATGAGGTCTCCTCAGGACCCTCTCTTATCTTTGCTGACTAATGCTCCACTGAAACTGAGGGTGGAATCTGACAAAATATGGCTGCATTAGTGTAACTGGTGAAGTTTCTACCCATCAAATTAGTTGCAGTAATTTGTTGAATGTGACAATCATAGGTCTAAAAGGATGCTTGGAAGTCCTTTACTCAAAATCCATGATAGAAGTTGAGCTAATCTTAATTCATGGCTTTGTCAGATTAAGCTCTGAAAGTCAGTCCCCAAGAATGTAGAATTCACAACCTTTGTGTTTGCGCCAGTGTTTGATTACTCTCGCTGTGAAAGATACTTTCCTTCTGCTACTTGTCTGTCACTATTCATCCTTTTACTTTTGGATTCCCAAGAATAATCTGCTATCATCTTCTTGATAAGTATTAATGAATGAAAATATTAGTGAAATCCTCATTTAGTGAGGGTTTTTGTTTAATTGTGTGAAGTTTCTGGCTTACTGCATTGCGCAATCAAAACAGTGTGAATAGTCCTCAGTGACACTGCTAACTTTCTTTTAGATAGAGAAGAAAAGTAGCTGCAGCAGGTTTTCTGTATCCACTTTAAGTAGACATTAGGATCTTATATTTCTCTTATAGACGTATATTGTGCACTCAGAGCTGGCTATCACAAAGTTAGTCTCCTTACTTTCTCTTTGTTGTTCACAGCAATTGTTCATGTTGCTTTCTCTTCCTCTGTCTTGTAGAGAAGCACCGGTGTACATATGGAGAATTCCGGATTTCTGCTGTGTTGTTGTGTATTGCTGTGCTGTGAGTCTACATCAAGGGACCTTTTCACATTGCCTTGATTTTGTCAAATGGCTGCACACACCTCAGCTGTGATGCTTGGTACCTTCGTAAGGGTGCTGTGAAATATGTTTGTACCTTATCTTGTGTTTCAGAGAACTTAATGACTGTAAAAAAAAAAAATAAATAAAAAAAAAAGTCAATTCCTTCATAAAATCTTTTAACTGCAGATTTTATAGCTTCTCTGAAGGAGAACACTGTAGGATGGAGACAACCTAGGTGGTCAGCATTATGAAAGCATGTTGCAGGCTAATGACTGCTCTAAATAAACAGTCTGCTCTTTCTGACTTGCAGACCAACAGCTTTGCTGGTTACCCTTATATTTTTATGCAGTTAGCAACCTGAGCTTGTTTTGAAACTGATTGTATTGTTTGTCTGCTGATAAATTTGTGTGGTATTTAAGAAAGATGCTATTAGGAGCTTAGGATTTGGGTGTTACAGCAAGGAATATGATTCAGAGGTGAATATATTGCAGATTTGGATGATTTTTTGCAGCCAAGATATTGTGAGCTGAGAATACTAGTAGCATGATATGAAATCCAGTATAAAATCTCATGTGGCTGGGTTAATTCTTAGATGGTGATTATTAGATCATAACATTTTGTTTCCTACACTGCAGGAATAAGGAATTTATACTAGGTCACTAACTTAAACAAACAAACAAACCCCCAAAACACAGAACAGTTTTAGCATCTGTGTTTGATATTCATGTACCTAATTTGTAAAGCATTTTTATTTCAGAAAGTTCCTCCACTTAGCATTTCATTGGTCACAGTGGTTGTTTCATAAAACTAGTTTCTGTAAGTGGCTGCAGAACTGCAGCTGAATGTTCCTCTTTGACCTGCAAAATCACTAAGCTTGAAAAATGCTTTGCAATTTGGTTAGTAGAGCACCTTGAATCTCTTGCAGAGCTAGTACATGCTATGCCAGATTTTAAAGCTTCCTCGTGGCTCAGCCCATATTATGTTGCATAATATATATTTTTTCTAAATTCACATAGAAGTGTGAAACCTGTCTTTAGATGATGCATTGAACTCTGTCATGGTTTGTGCTTACAATAGTATCTCTGCATGAAATAAAATCAAGTCTCCAGGCTACCTTAAGCTTTGTCACAGAGATGCAGGCTGTGAGTTTAGACTTTCTGTGGAGACAAATTCTTCAGGAACACAACAGATGAAAGTTTATAGACACAAAGAGAGACAACAGATAAAAGTTTATGAATACAAAGAGAAGAAAGTCCTTTTGGGGAACTCTTTGTGCAAGTGGGAGAGTATGATTCTTTCAAAACACCTTAATCTGCCGAAAAGCTTCTTTGCAATCTTAAAACTATTGTGTACTAAAAGTATTTTTGTTGCTTGCATTTTTTTTAATGATTCCTTCATTTGAAGAATCATGAGTGCCTTTTGAAACATTTATACAGCTCAGTGCAGTGACTGACTATATAGTATGATGACATCTTCCATTACAGACCTGAGATCAAGTCTGCATGTATGGAAACTCAGAAAAGCAAATAAAAAGGAAGTTATTCTACTTTCTAAGCAGAGGAACTAAGAGGAACTTCTACTACTAAGAACTACTCTGGTGGTTTGGAAAAGTTTAGAAGCTGTCTTGAGTAGAAGTTGTGAAACAGGTTTAGTAAAATATTCAGAACACACACATTTCAAGGTTATGAAGATTGTTACTACTGAGAAGATCAATTCTGGGCAGGTATTAGAGAATTCTGTCACAAGAACTGTTAGTGACAAAATTAATAATTAACAAGGTGAATGGCTACCATATCTATTTGAAATATTACTATACCATTGAAAGAAATAGATAAGAACTTTCCTCTGAGAGGACCGTGTGATTTAGCTGAGAGTGTGACCTCATGATCCAAGTACCTTACCTCAGAGTAACACTTAGAGCTACCCCTACTAATTTTGTATCTTTTTATTCTCTTGGAACTCTAATGATTCTACCACAAATACATTTAAAAAGTAGATTTTATTTTGAGTAAAAGGAAATTATTTTTCCATTTTCTGGGGAGGAGAACAGAGTCATGAAAATGCTTACGCACATTTTTTTTCTGTTTCAAATGAACAGCGGTAAAAATAAGTTAATTATTTTCCCTTACTACACTTTCTTGTGTGTTTTTCCTCTTCCTAAAATATTTTAGATTGTTAGCATTCCAGATGTCAATATTATCTGCACAGCAATTTCAATCTGTTATCCCGTTTAGTTTTTCTTACCATTCACCTACACTTTTGGTATTATATGGAAACAGTGACTTGCAGTAATATAGAGATAATAGTTCCATTACATAGTTTTCATCTCCAAGGAAACATTTTGTTAATCTCTAGAAAAGGCTCCTGACATAATATTACTCCTCCCCTCATTCATAAGCTGTGATGCCTCTGAACATATCTGATACTTTCAACTAGAAGAGAGGTATAATACTGTATTATTTTAGTGTCTAGATTCCCCAAGACATGTGGGTTTTGGAAATGGCAATGATAGTGGTTTGAGACTGAATGCTTTGGTCTGCTTTAAATGTGTGTGATTTCCATTTAGACATACAGCTAAAACAAAAAAGCACTGAAATCTTAATCAGTGACTTTTCCCCTGTGACAACAGCTGCATTTCTTCAACTCCTCTCCTTCTGTAGGAATCTCCCTAGGATGCCAGGATACCCTGCCGGTTGTACAAAAACCACAGACACATTGTCTGTTGCATTAAGAAACAAATAATATGTCATTGACTGCAGTTTTAGTCTTTTGATTGACATCTGGAATTGCAGTTATTGTCAAACAAGTAAGTAACTGAAACCAGTAGCAATTTATTCTCCAAGTGCGTGAGAGAGAGCCTATGAGTCTACTACTGTGTTTATAAAGAAAGGCTTATTTGTCTAAATATAAATATAAATGGAATTTTTGTGTGTGTGTATTTACATCTTACTGTGACAGCTACCTTATTTTTATGCATGTGGGAATGAAGTGATATTTAATTACTTTACAGTTCTCTTCAAGTGATCAAGGCATAGTAGAGCCAGGGATAAGGATCTTTTTTTTCCTTTTTTTTTTTTTTTTTTTTTCTCTGAGCTGTATTTTCCTCACCAAATAGAAATATAAACCTGGGCTCAGCCATATTATTCTAGCCTGAATGCAACTTTGTGTTTATGGCTCTATATCATACTGGATTTGGAAAACAGCTTCTCAGAATTTCTTCTCTTCAGAATTGTTCAATAGTAAACATAGTTTAATGTTCTACTTGAGACACTGAAACCTGGATAGACTTTTGAGTCTCTCTTGCACATACAAAACCAAGTATGTATGAGAGGAAAGAGCTAGTAGATGAGGGAGAAAGGTGTGACTAGCAGTAACAGATAATATATATTATATTACATAATCTAATGAAAATATGCTGAGTTTGTATTGAGGGTGTAAATTAGCTAGCTGTAGTCTTCGTGATGAGGGTGGCTATGGGGCATGAAAGCATAGGGGAACAGGTCCAGGTATTGCCTCACGGACTCATTAAGTCTTCTAATAAATCTCTTTTCCGCAGGATGTAATTAAGGTGCTTTTGGTATGCTGTTGGGGTGATATTCCTGCAGAAACTTGGCTGAATCTGAAGGGCATTCCTACGTTGGGCTTAGGATTTTCAGTTTCTGGAAACTTTGAAACTTTCTTTCAAAGAGGAGATGTGGTCAGCTCTGTAAGCCAGCCAACTGGCGAATGCAGTAGTTGCTTCCCACAGTGACCTGGGCTTTGTGATGCTTCCTGTTGCATTGGATGTGAGGCTCCCTTAGGGAAATACTTAGAGCCTGGACTGCTACTCAAATACTTGTCCAGTATTTCTGTGTTGCTATTTGTTATGATGCACATGGCATCTTTCTCATCTTTCCAATCCAGCATGAGATGAAGATCTGTAAATCATTGTTCTGAAGGAGATTAGGTGATGCTAGATCTGTACAGTTATACCTTGATCTACATGAGTACAGGATATTGAAATGAATGGCACGTCACTAATGGTATAATCTCCCAAGAAATGTTTATTAATTGTAATCTATAAATAAGATTCACTTATGCTTAGTAAGTTAGAGGCATATTGTAAAGTGGATTTAAGAAATCAATTTTTGTTCTTTGTGATGAGGGGAAGAAACCTGGCTGTCACATGGAGTCTGGTGCTGTATTTTTAAGCATTTTCTTTCTTTAAGCTTCTTTGTGAAACAAGATGAAGCAAAATTTAAAAAAAAAATAAAAAATTCTCACTTTAGATCTCAGAGTACTTCCAGACTCTTTATCTGTGGGGATAGTCTTCATGCTACTTGTGTAAATCAGAAGTTCTTTAGCTGAAAGTGACACATCACTGGTAAAAACTATTTATACTCTCTGCTTTCTTGCCTTCAGTGATTCTCTATATTCAGTGGTTAAGTCTAGTCGTACTTGAATGTATGGTAATCACACTCTTTTATTACACTTTTATTTAAAGAGCCGTGACATTCATAGAACTCCTATTCATGTCATCTTGTTGGAATCAAACCCTTCATGCAATAACACTACAGTGTTGTTGAGAAATGTTTTCCCTTCTAATGGCAGAGTGTGAGGGAGAGTTAGAAATGCATATGGAAGAAGGAAAAAAATGTATATGGAGACAAATGTAGGATGAAACTAAAAACATATGGTGTTAGAGAGTGAGAAGTACAACAGTGGATTGCTAACAAGAAAGGACTGATCTAGACATGCAGGTAATTGAAGACAGACAAAAGGATGGTTTTAAACACAGTTTTATTAGGTTAATAGACCAGGCAAATTTCCGATAGGTCCAACATAGTGTTACAGGATTCTTACCACATAACTCATAAATCAGGATAGGCCTTCTTTAGCTTACCCACAGGATTTTGCCTGTAACTTGAGCCAAAAACCGGAACATAAAGATTATGGCCTAAAATAGCACAAAACCTAATTTTGTTGCTTGACTGAAGTTGTACTCAAGTTGTACTTCAAACTGCAGCCACAGTGGAAAGTACAGGTAGTGGAAAAACATAGTAACAGATGAGAAAATTTCAGGTAATGGTATTTTTATTTCACCTCTACATGTATGTTGTTGGAACAAAATCTGGTAGCAGGTTAAAAAAAAAAAAAAAAAAAAAAAGAGAAAGTGAAAAATAAACTCAGCTATGCTTAAGTGGTGTTAGGCTGATGATTTCAGTAAAAAAGACAATGATTGATTAAACATGTAACTCATGGATTTCAGAAATATAATAATTAAGAGATAAACCCGACTTTCTTCTCCTTTCTGCTATGCTGACATTAAAAGGGATGTGCATCAGAAACCAACAATTGAGTAGGTGGAAGGGTTAAAGCAACTTGAAGATATTAATGGAGATGTTGCAGGCTGAGGTGTTCTGAATCTGAATGTCTTGCTAGGTAAGAAGTGTGTTTGCTTACAGTTCCTATGGATTTATGTGGAGTTTTAAAAATATTATATGCTGACTCTTCAGAACCCCAACTTGTGATGATGGAGTTTATTAAAATATGAATGATAGTTCAGCAAGTTGTATCACTGGAGGTCCTTCCACTTTGGTATGATAAAGGTTAGGAAAGACTGAAACCAAGGCTTTCCAAATACTTAAATCTCATTACTTCTGTAGTCTCAAAACCCATGAGGAAAATCTATTTCCTTTACTTCAGATAAGGTGCATGTGTGTATATATATAAATTATCCTGGATGCCCTTTAAGTTGAAATTAAAATAGTTAAATTCAGGTTAGTGAAATAAGCCATCATTATCTACACAGTTCATAGAATATCTGTAGAATGGCTTGCGTTGGAAGGGGACCTCAAGTATCAATTTCCAATCCCACTGCCCTGAGTAGAGTTGACAACTGCTAGATCAAGCACTAGATCAAGTTGCCTGTGGCCCCATCTATCCTGGCCTTGAACACGTTCAAGGATGGGGCATCCACAACCCCCTCTGGGCAACTTTTTTCAGCACCTCACTATCCTCTCAGTGGAACACTTGCCCCCAACATGTGATCTAAATATTCCCTCCCTTAGTTTAAAACTATTCTCTCTTGCCCTATAACTATCTACCGGTGTAAAAAGTTCTTTTCCCTCCTGTTTATTATCTCCCTTTAAATATTGAAAGGTCACAATGAGGTCTCCCCACAGCCTTCTCCAATCTGAACACACTCAGCTCCTTCAACCTGTCTTCAAAGGAGAAGGGCTCCAGCTCTCTGATCGTCTTCATGGCCCTCCTTTAGACCCTCTCCAAAAGTTCCCCATTTTTGCTGTGTTATGGGCCTGTAGGGGAACTGTTAGGTCATCACTTGAACTAGTGATTGAGCACCTGGTGAAGAGGTATGGCTGGTCTAGGGAGCAGAGGCAAATTGTTTGCACCTGTGCTCCCTATGGTCCCAAGCTAGAACCACCCTTGGCTAATATGAGTGCCAGCCACTGAAGGGAGCACATCTCTTGAACCTAGGCTGCTCCTTGAGAAGGAGTGCTGCATAGCTAGAGAGCCCCTTCACCAGTTGGGTAAGTTCCATTGTTTTTTCTATATATGTCTATTGGCCTACCTGCAAATAATTTATTTGGTATCACCAAGAGCCTCTTAGAAGCAAGCATTTACATTGTTGTTACATTAAATGTTATTTGTCATACTTAAGATGCAATTCCTAGTGAGGTTACTGTTCAAGAAAATGTGAGGAACTTCAACCTGCGTGACTGGGAAATGGTTTGGTCTTTCCAAATAACTATAGCAGTTATTTTCATTTTTTTTTCAGGACAAATGGAACAGGATAAGAGCAGAACTGAAAGAAAAGAGTACATCAGAGGAAATGCAAGTAAAATAAATTTTGTCTCCCTGTTTGAAATGTTAAATGCAGAGGTCAAAGTCCAGGTAACGCCTACTATTTCTGTGGTAGTCATTAGTATAAAGACTGTTTTACAGGGGAATTAAGTGTTATCAAGATTATTTTGTCTTTTTCTTTAAACAGTATTTCTGAATTCCTCTTTGATTCATGTATGTGTGTGTGTGTGTGTGTGTGTGTGTGTGTGTGTGTATGATTTTATATATATGATTTTCCTTTTTCTGGGGTGAAAAAGTAATGTTTAGCAAATAAGGGTTTCTTTCCAGTTTCCCTCCAAAACAGAAAGGAACTGCTGCAGGTGAGCTATTGGGTTCATTTTCGGTATCTACTGTGTTAGCGGCAAAAGGGTTTATATGTTTAGTTTTCTAATCCTTATGGGCTGTAAAATCCTAATTCATTGCTCGTAATCTCAGAATAGTAAAGTACGTGGGATCCTGAAAACTCAGAAAATTGTTTCTGGTATGAATGGCAGAAAGAATATTGATTAGGTGTTGGAAGATGAGAAGTAAGTTACTCCATGTGACTTCAAGTTAAGCTTTAGTTGTTGGAAATTCCTCTTTCAATTATAAATATATGAAAGATTAATTTTTACAGAGAGCTTCAGAGTTCACTGTTAATTTTGTTTGTATGCAGCAAACTTTCCCAGAAACTTTGAAGCTAATGTTACATGTGGTAGTTCTATGAAAAACTATTGCCACTCAGTTCAATTGTTTGCAGTATTGCTTTGAAGTGACTGGTCCATGTTCATCCTGACTAAAAAACTGATGAGGGCTATTACGTGATGAATGTGGCAGCTAGTTATTCTATAGGCCTTCTAAGGAATTGTGACAGATGGAAAAGTATGCTGCTAACATGGTTTAACAAGTGTCTGAATCAGAGTGTGGAAAATAAGACTTTACAGTTGTGAATTGTGAATGTGAATGGTATTGATGCCTACAGTTCTGCTGGATGTAGATTTGAGAAGACTTCACTTAATTCCCAGTTCCTTATTCTACTAAGTTTTCTAAATATTCTCAAAACCATTGTCTAATATTTAATCTCTTTCACACAGCTTGGAATTTGCTTGAAGCAGTGAACATTTGAGTTACAACTCCCTTACATGTGTTGCTCTGTCTTTTCCCTTTGATCTGAAATTAGGTAAATCTGATAAAAACAGAGTAAATCTGTTGTTTTTGAAGTAATGTAAAAGCTGTCTGTTTCTAGAATACTAATAATTAGAAAAGATTCTTTTGGTAGGGGGGGCTGAGGATACAGGCATGAAACCTTCTTCATTTTTTTTTTTAGTAAGGTCCAGAATTTGTGGGTTTTAATTTGAGGTAACTTACATTACTTTTTAATTCCCTTCCCCTCTACCCTCTTTTCCCCTCTCTCTTTCTTCCCCCCCCCCCCGCACACACCTTTTTTTTTTTTCTTGCAAAACCTTTTAGATTACTTGGTTTTATTCCAATGTTCTTTTACTACTTACGAATAAATGTATTGTTAAGAAGCTAATGTAGAAGGAGGAAAAAAGATGGGTATGCATCAGTTGTAGTAAATCAATGGTCTAGTATGCTCTCTGATTTAGAAAGTATTCGAATTTGTGAAAGGACCTATCTAAGTTTGCTGTCATCCATAGCTGATCCTAGGTATGAGAAAGCAGAGCAGCCATTAAGTAGATTGTACTGCTGCACTGAATACAGTTAAAGTACTTGTCAATTAGTCTTTGACTGTTTGGCTGTATTCCATCCCAATATGCTGTTCAATTGTTTGTGAATAGACCCAGTGTTTTTACCTGCAGAGATTTCTTTCCTTGGCTCTTGCAAGTATTCATGATTTCTTTTTTTTTTCTTTTTTCTTTTCTTTTTTTTTTTTTTTTTTCTTCCATGAAATGTAGCTTCCTGCCATCTGCTTCAAATCAGATTTCTTCTTAACATTTTCATCTATGCCCTCCTGTCCTGTTGCGTGTATTAAACTGGAAATAATTCTTCAATAGTCATCCATATCGTGTAGGATTTTGTGTACTTTTTATAAACCCCATCTGGATTTGATACTGCTGTAGAGAGGCAGGGTGCTTTGTTTCTTGACAAAGTTGACCGGAAACAGTCAGGAAGGCGTCCGTAGGCCCTTCTTCCTTTCAAACCTGCTGTAGTGCTGTGCCTGTGTCTACAATTTTTGCTTTGTAGGCTCTTTAAAAGTCAAAAATCCACAACCACAAAAGGCTTGAATAGTCTAGCTAGCTCAGGAAGAGATTTCAATAACGTTGATGCAGACTCTCATTTATATATTCTGCAGAGCTGAAGCAGGCAGTTTGCCAGAGAAACAAATTAACATTATTTAACATTTCTGAAACTTTTAATTAATCTTGTTTTAGGCTTTCAGGCAAACTGGAGCATATATTCCCATCTCCTGTTTAAGAATGTTCTTGGCCTCTAGATGAGTTTTCCTAAATGTTCCCAGCTCTAATAATGTCGTCCAAACGAGCTGTGCAAAACATGGTATGTTTTGTTCTCAAGGCTTCATGTGCAACTATTTTCCCTTCAGTCCAAATGAGTCTACACCCCATGATTTTTATTTTGAGTTTCAAGTTCCATTTAAAGAAAAAAGAAAGTTGCTGTTTCACAGGGTTTTACGTCATTTCCATAAACTGGCCCTCTAAAGATGTGTGAATCTTAGCTCACCTTTTTTGAAAGGTTTTGTATTTGTAAAGAAATTCAAAAGAGGCACATTGTATAGTTTATGACTTCATTGTAGGCATTTTTTTTACAACTGTAATCCTTCCTTCTGAATGTTACATTATAGCTGTTGCTCCCGCTATATAGTTAAGGTAACAAAATGGTTTCTCTTGTAAAGCCCTATTTGCAGATGGCTTGTGAAATGTTCAGCTTAGCAAATGGATTGTTCTGTATTATGGATTGTGGCCAAATATACTTTTTTTTTTTTTTTGGAAGGCTTGAGCAAAATCAGTTCAATCACTTGTATGAGAATGAGGAAAAAGCAAGTCCAACATCTAGAGCAACTAAGCTAGCTTTACAGGGAAATATTTCACACTCTAAGAAGTATGTTGGTATGTTTCTGATTCACTTATAAGCCAAATGTAGGCAAACATGCAAATGCACCTGCGGAGAGAGTGAATCAAGAAGCTCCAACTTTTTCTGGGGTTTTATTAATCTTTAATCAATGTATAACACTGAAGGAGGTGCTCCTCACCTTACACCCTTTGGCAAAGTCATGCAATGCTTAAGGAAGGCGCAGGAAACAATTAATATATGATTGTTTTGGTAAGAATGTGAAAGACGGGGAAAGCCAAATAAAAACATTTGAAGCCCTTCACAGTCTTGCCCCATTCTAAGCATGGATTTGTGGGGTGTAGCAGAACCAGTTCATAAGCTTTTTTTTTTTTTTCCTACATAATGTCATTGTTTTTATAATAGGTAGCTACAACCAAATTAACTGAAATTTGGTTTCAACATAGTGAATTGCTTGATAGGAGCCTGCTTGTGGGAGAATATAGGCAGCTTTTGAATGTGTGTTGGACACTGAATGGGTTTGATTTCACCAGTTTCATTACTCTGTTGTGTGTTTTTTCATTGCACTTCTGTGAAATCTGTTTTCCTGCATCTATCTTCATGTGGACACACTTCTGCTCTTGTTCCTTTCATTTTTTAGTCTTTTATAATATTATAATTATGGTAGATAATTATGGATTCAATGTTATTTATGAAGAGTACACACATTCTGTGGGAACTCTAAGTGAGGGAAACTTCATATACCTGGAGTTTGATGTGCCTTGTTGAGCATCTCAATTTTGTGAAGTTTTTTTTTTCTTTTATATGTGCTTCTGACATGACACACCCATATCTGCACCACGTTGAGATGATGCATTCCTCAATGTAGATATTCACCTAAAAGCAGGTCTATGCATAAGGATGACTTCACACAACTGTGGCAGAAACAGTGAGTTGCTTTCTCTGGAAAGTGTTGCTTACTGTTACAGTTTTTTTCACTTTGTATCGAGAAACAGCGTTGTTGAAGGAGCTTCTTTAGTGCGTTCCATTTGTGTTTTTGTGGTTCTTCAGATGATGTATTTTGAGAACTAGGAACATATAAGTTAATTTGCTGAAAAGACATTGTTAAAAACAAAACAAAAAACAGCAACAAAAAATCAAACACGGGAAATATTCTAGTACTTTTCTGCCAAGGAGTATCCAGTGAGATATCATACTGAAACTCTTGATTGTGATTTGGCTCACAGATAAGACTGTAATATCTTATAGCAAAGTACAGTGTTGGGAAATAAACTATTTCCAGAAGAAGGAATGCATTTTTTTATTGTTTTAATACATGTGTTTTAGAAGTGGCTATTTATTGTTTAAAAAATTAGAAGGCCGTTAAGGTTTTCTTGGCTGATTCATGTGAAAATTTACCTATTAAGGAGCTAGTGATGAAACATGTAGGACTTGTTACTGGCTAAGCTGATGCCAGTCTGATCAATGTTCTAGAGCATAGGCATGTTTGAAATGAAGCTTTGGGTTGGCCAGCTTGTGTACAAACACTGCTGACTTTCAGTAAAGAATAATAAATTTATGCTATTTGTTCAGATGGACTTTTCAGTCCATTTATAAATAAACGTCTGAGAGCATATAGATCTTTTTCATTAAACTTTCAAATTATTTGTGATGAACTGAAACTTCTTCCAGAAATTTTGTGAGTACTCCTGGTATTAAGGGACCTCAAGACAGCAACCTCCTGTTCTTTTGCTTTAAAATTCCGAACCAAGAATGTTTACAGCATTCAAGTGACTAACATAGCGGGCTTGTGGTACTAATTCAGTTTCACTGGAACAGTTATTGTTTATGTTGTGGTGATGGTAGAATGTATTATATATGTCTCCATTCAATGGATGAGATAAATGGCTCCAGCTTGGCCCTCAAATATAAACCATCCTGATTTTAGAGGAGCCCTGTAGAACAGGAATGCACACCTCATTTTAGGTCAAAGAATTTCTAAGGAATTTGTCCAAGACACCTGCAGAAAATTAAAGCTGTTACACCCCTTGTACACAACATTTTCAAGAGGTAATTACAGTCAGTGGGTAACATAATACAGCTCCCATTAGGGGGAACGTGTGGAGTGAAAATTGAATAGGCACCTTGTCAGGAATGCCTTGGAGAATTAATAGGGCTGTCAAAAGCTGTAATAGGGGTGCTTTCTCCCATTTTGTGTGCTACTATTCTCTCCATACCTTTTCCAGTTCATGATTATGCATTTGCTGTTCAATACAGCAGACAGACATGGGCTTCTTCCCTGTCACCGTCTCCCGCCAGCTGCTTTGTTTCTGCAGAGCTGGCTGCTTCCTTGAAAGGTTTCCACTTTTGTCCTTGGCCTGCCTGACTTCTTTTCCTCAGATTCCTGGTTGCTGTGCCAAGGGCTGGCGCGGAAGTCCCTTCTTTTCTGTGTGCTGCAAAGATGAAAGTGACAAAGTGAGTCTGATCAGTTCAGCATTGCACTTTATTCAGCTGCTCTTTTATCCTTCAGGGAACTTCCTCTGTGGAGATGGAGCTGCAAGTTAATCTTTCTGACTTTGTTCTGGCATTTGAGCCACAAATATCCAGTTTCCTCTCTTATTGTCTGATGCTTTGTTTATGTCTCTCTGCTACAGAAATAGAGCAAACTGTCTTTGTGTTAACATTGTCTGCATGCTCTAACCACTGAATGATGATGAGGTTCTGGTCCAGGGTTATGCCGGTATTTCCTTTTTTCCACCTAATTCTGAAGAGCAGTGCCAAGCGGCTGAGTTGTGTTCCTGCACATCTGTAGTACCTGTGTACTACTGGTTTGTAGCTATCTAGTTCTGATGTTTGTCAGGTAAGCAAAGTGTGGGATGTGCTGGCAGTCAGTGGAGCTGCTGGAGCCTCGGATTATGCTCAGAGAGGCAGATGGTGCCTCAGCCAATGTTACACTGCAATGGCGATGTCTTGCGTGAGGCCTTCTGTGCTGAGTTGGCTGCACTCCAGAGCAGTTCATTGTAATTGCTTACATTTCTGTTTGTTTGAGTGTTAAAGCCTATTTAAACGCAAACTGAAATCTCTAGCTAGCAGCAGTGGTCGTAAGTTTCACTGAAACACTTCAAGATGCAGCAATCTTGTAGAAGGGCTTATCCATTAATTCATGCATGTTTTCAGGAGCTCTGTTGCAGAGCTAATTGTCAGATGGCAGTCTCGCCAAGCAAGTGTAGTTCAAATTGTCCCCAAGCTTCCCAAGAGGGAAACTTCAAATGCTACAAAAATACCTCAGGTTTTGTCCCTCTTGCTGTGAGTAATACAATTTTGCAATGTAATGTGTAGAGGCATATGTTGATTGCATTTGGAGGTAGGTGAAATTAAGGATCCATGACTACCAAAGTGAAAATGTAGCAACCCCATGATTACTGCTTCCCTTTTGGCTTTTTCCCTTCCCTTCTCTCTCCTCTGCAAATACATAATGAATTCATCTTAAGAGGTGATGAGAGGGAGTCTTTGTGCACAGAGTGCTTTTTGCATTATTGGACCAGTATTATGGCAAGCTGTGATCTTCCTTTAGGCAGCACTGAATGTTGGAATGGTCTAAATGTCTGCTGTTGCTGGTTGAGAAAGAATTCAAGTCAGTAAAATATCTGCAGTGCTTCGAACTGTCTCAAAATGCAGTTTGTTCAACTGATAGCAGTGACTCTGGATAATTGGCATTGTAGAGTTCTGTTCAATAATGACTACATAAAATCTTTTTTACTGGTGAGCAAAAACTTCTTTTTGCCAAACCAGCCTTGTGAGCTAAGAATGGAATTAGAAAGCCAGATGTTGCATTTTTTTACATGTTGTTCTTGCTAGTAACCACCATTTTACACCTACTGTAAAGGTATGTGGAGTGCATTTTAGTACGTATGACAGCCCTATAACAAGTAAGATGCAGCTAGAACAAATAGGTTTTTAACAAAGAAATTGAATAAATGATAACACTGCACAGTTATATTTTACTGTGGAATTCTCCCCACAAAAATTCTGAGCCGCTTTGATCCAGGTCTTGACTTTTCCTATGAACTGCTTCCATGGGAAATTAGAGATGCAGACATTTAATACGCTTGTAATTCAGCATTTCCTTTTAAATAGTGCTTTAAAGATCAAAAGAGCTGTGATCCTGTGTCATCTATATTTTATGGAATGAGAAACTTACTGTCCTTACACTGCTCTAATTGTCTGCTTTTCCTGTCCTCTTCCTGCCCTTGCTTTATTTCAATGCAACTGTACTCATATTTAATTTAGGTGGTAAAGTAACTTGCATAGCTTTCTTTGGCCAAGTACTCTCGGTACAAGTAAATGTGATAAGTATCAGCCAAAGCCTGCAAGCTGGGTTGGCAATTTTAGTGCAAATTTGAATGTTCCTCAGATTCAAGGAAGGCTTGGAAAATCAGTTTAGGAATTTTATCTGCTGTTCTGTGTGATGTTTTGGATCTTTGTGAGTCACTTTCTTTCTCAAAGTGGCCAAACAGCATTTCAAGAGTCCTTCTGTACTGTCTAGAGTGGATTAATAACATTTTTTTAAATTCTCTATGCTTTATTTATGCTTTAATATATAGACTCAAGAAGATATACTTAAAGTTTTGACATTTCAGTTACTTACGATTGTGAGGATACCACTGAAATTTTTCAGTCTGCTAAGCTGACACTTGCTGAAAAAATAATATCAAGAGTCTACTGTGTGATCCCACTGTGATAGCTGCTCATGAATATTTTCTTGTAACTGAAAGGCTATCATTCAGTAACATTCAGAACTCCTGACCTATGTGCAGGTTTAAAATTAACTTGAAATAAAGATCCAAGTTCACAGAAATTTTTGAATGGTTGAATTTTTTTTCCTGTGTGTTGAGCACAGCTATTTTCTATACTTAACAAGTTATAACTGTTTTTTCCTCTAGTTGGTCTTAGAGTAGCAAGGCAGAAGGAAAGCTGCCTGGGACTGGCTCCTGTGGCTTCCTTGGTCTCCAGCAACTTGTGATGTCTTGTTTTGGACTTGTTCTTGTGACTGGATTGCTGACATCAGAGGTTCCTCACTGCTCATCATTTATACAACTGCTGAAGGTGGCTGTTCCACAGCAATACTTCCAGAATCTTTGCTTTATCTTTAGTTATTTCTGCTTCATCAGTTTTTTTAAAAAGATAGAGGTGTAGTCTTCAGCAGAATGAGATGTGTTTTTGAAGGACTGTCATACCAGTCATAATGAACCATAAAAAAAAACCAACCTTGACAAGAAATCACTGCTGGCTATGACAATTTTCCTCCTTGGATCATAGACAAGTGCTATCTTAATGGAAACTCCAAAAGTGAGGGGAGATTGGAGAGTCATTTCAGCATATAATGTAAGAACCAAATGATGACTGCTACTCAGTGCAGCTTCAGGAGCTGGAAAAATGAAAGCAATCCCAGTAGCAGAATTAGTGGGCAAAGAAAATGTCTGATAAAATAAATGCTATAACATAGTTCTGCAATTTTCCATGTGTACTCAGAATTTTGTGGACATTATTTGTTGTTCTTTGTACAGACACGTGTCCCTGAGCTTTTCAGTACAGTGCAGGAGCAAAGCAAGTTTTGATAAACAGAAATATCAGGGATACACTATATAAACCATTTGAGTTAAGGATGTCTTAATTACTTCTACAGGATATGTGAAAATAGAAGTTTTTTTAATCAAGGTCTGATTTGCATTTCACAGTTGAGACTTTATGACTCTGTTCTGGTCATTTATCTTAGCACTGAGAAAATGTAATTCCAAGTAACATGGAAGGTCCAAAATGAATTCTAGAAAGTAAGGGAAGGGCTAAAGATGATGATTACTGGTTGTGTTTCATTTGCGGTTTGCCAGCCTTGGTACTTGCCATGTTGCTTTTCTTTTCAGGTTCTGAGCAGCTTTCAGAATAATATACAAGCTTCTTTTTATATGCATATTTGTGTGTTTGTGTGTGTTTATATATATATGTATGTGTCCTTAGTCAGAAAACAGAAATGTCTCCTGGCAAAACACATTAACTTTTCTTAAGTTATTGCATTTCTTGTTTTTGTTTGTTTTAAAGGTTGTTTTACCTGAGTGGTGTGCTGGCTGCTCATGATGTAGTTTTTCATTGTTGTTTTTAAAATAAGGGGTATGAAGAGAGCTTCTGGACATCTGTTATAACTCATAGTTGCTATAACTTCCACATTTGCCATCTTCTATCCATCATCTGTTCTAATTCTCAAACAGTCAACATATACAGGATTTCATATGCTCTCCCATAGACACATCTTTAGTTTGTATTCTCAAATGGTGCATAAACATATTTGCTTTAGCATATTCTTTGCTTGTTCTTGGATTTTAAATCCAGAATCAAGAGCACATTGTCCTTCAAATGTCATTTCAATATGTTTAGCATCTCCTGATAAAAGTACAAGTTAAATTAGCTCAGCTGGCAGTTTGCAGGATATATTTGGACTCTTTCTGCTTAGATTAACAGGACTAAATTTTAGATGCATTTGTAGTTATGTCAATTCAGATGAAGTCAAAGCTGTCATTCAAATATCTTTCGGCTTTACATGGAAAAAAGTGATTGTGTCACTAAAAATATCAAGTGTCATTTTCTGATCTTGACACTGCATAAAACCTTCACCACTTGCATAGTCACAATACATACGTGGTAGTACTTTGGAAGTTAAAAATTTAGATGGTATTCTGCATGAAGTCATGCATTTTCCTTTTAAGGTCTGCTTTGAACTGATGAGTTGGCAGTTTAGTCACCTACTATGTTTTCAGTTGCTGCCACCAAAGGACTCATAAGAGTGCTGGAGTTGCATCTTGTTATGTTACATTTTTGTTATTCCATCCTAGTGAAGATATATACAGCTACTTATAAAAAGTGTTTTTGGCCATTTTAGCTTAATTCATTCTGTTTGCTTTACAAATTTATGACCTGGTAAAGCAATTCCATTTAATTCTGATAATTCTTTGGACAATTTGGATGGAATCTTTGATAGGAGTACTTCATGTACCAGCTATGTGTCACCTCATCCTATTAAAAGGGGAAGTTTTCTACTTCATAATAGCAAAAAGATCTGAGCTAATAGAATCACAGAATTGTGGAATGATTAATGTTTGATGGGACTGATAGAAGTTGTAACGATATTATTAAGCGTGCTAGTGTTCATTGATGGATGCCCCTGCTCTGCAATTTGTTCAGATAACAGGAGGAGCTAAGTCTCTGAACCAAGGAGATAAGGAAGTTCTGCTGAGTCTTTGTACCAAGGAAATAGGAGGTCCTGTTTGGAAATGGTCACTGAATATGTAATGTACTCTGAGAAGCTTCTGCGTATTTAACATACCTCTTGGAAAACTTCGGCATATGTAGCACAAGTAATGTGTATAAACTGAGGATCTTTTGTGTAAGCAGTGCATTATAGCAAGAGAAAGCTGCGCTGATGAAGATGTGAGAGACACAGGATAGAGCTGAGGCATTAGAAAAGACAAAGCTGGAGCACAATATTGTCTTTAGCTTGAAGAGAACAAAACTGGGCAAATGAAGTTGTGAAGGTGTGTGTGTGATGGCATTAGGTTAGTTACAAAACATTGGTGTTTGCTTGCTGTGAGGGAAAATGCAATGTCTCTTGCTTTAGTTTGCCCATTGGTTCTAGAGTATGCTGATGTCAAGGGGAAGGCTGCATATGTCATATATGGCACCTGTCACATGCAGAAAACCTGATGTGGAACAAAAACTGTAACCAGCTGTGCTTTTGTTAACCCAGAGAAAACCTCTTCAACAGCTTCTGGAGTATTACAAGTAACATAAAATAAATTCCCTGTGTGATGATAGAGTCTGTTACTGCTGTATAATTCATAAAATCCACTCCTGTGAGGCTCATTAAAGGTGAATCAATAGAAAGTTCTCCAGGAATTTGGAATGAAGGTCTCTGGTCAATGAACGTTGTTTTCCCCTATGGACTCCAAAACTGGTCTTGAAATGCTGATTTCTTAACTAATAATATAAAAAATAAACTTTTTTGCCTGCATGCTTTCTGCTAAATGTGAATAACTTAAATGTTTAGAGCATCTCGTCTGGGAGGTGACTGTGTGAGCAGGTTTTGCCCAGGGAGCAGAGACTCCCTAGCCTAGCAGGCTCAGCTCCTAAAGGTTTATAGAAATGCAAATTACATGCTAAATAACAAAATGAAAACAAAAAGAAGTGCTAAACTACTGAAGTGGCTCAGAATGCTAATGACAGGCTTCATTAGTGTATCCTATTATGGACAATTGCTGCAACTTTGAGCAGAATAGATATGATGACTCTCACAACAGAGTAAGTGCTGAGTGATAGGGAATTATTTAATGTTGTTTCCTTCAGAGTCTATGTTGGACAGATTCGATGGGATGAAACCTTATATATACTTTGAGTGATATGGGCATATGAATACGTAGTCTTTCAGTGAATTTTTTTGAACTTTTAAAGTGCTTTTTATTTTTTTTTTATTTTTTTTTTTATTTTTTTGAAAGAGAGAAAGGAAGAGAAGTTGCAAGGCCCACCAACAGCAGCTTTGAAACTGAGTGCATCATACATAAAATAATATTCAAATCAGGAGGCCTATTTGATTTATTTCTGGAGTGTGATAACTTTCTATCTCTACTGGGATAATATGAATAAAAGGAAGTGTTAAATTCAGTGATGTTTAATAATACCAAAATAAAATTCCAGTAGCAATAAACCCTTCCTCCAGCCCTCAAATGCGATTCTGTGGTATCATAGGTTTTACACAGTTGTTTAATAATTTGATAAAATATTTCACTATTAAAATTGTATCTCATACTTTGTGTAGGTCACAGATATGGATGTGTGCATATGTATATAATCATCTAATAATTTTGAAATTTTTTCTGGTAATGATCACTGTTGTATTCGAAGCCCAGAAGGTCATCAAACATATGGGATATGCTGCCTTTTCTAATAGAAAAGTATCAGCACAAATGCGTTTATGCCCCTGAAACGAGGCAGATTTGTTTCAGATGTGAAAAATAAAATGAAGTGTTAAACTGCTTGCAAGTAAGAGTAATTTCTTTCTCTTCTGTTGGAAAATGCAGGTGTTTGGGCTCAATACAAAAAGATAAAGGCGCACAAATGTATTCTGCAGAAATCTGGAGTTCAAAGATCCATAACCCCTAACAGCATGATAACAAACAGTAGGAGGAATGCCGTATTCAGGAGCTAGCTTGAAAATTGTTCTCATGGAAAGACTGTGTGTGTGCCGGGTGTAAACAGTCACTCTGTGCATCGTTGTTTCTCTACCCTCAAAAATAGTTTTAAGATACTTTAAAATATTTACCTCTCAGAGCTCTGTAGTAGTACTCTGTTGCAGTGCCATGTAAATTTTGGGGGCTTTTTCCTATTGGTCTAATATCAACATTTTTCACTCTAAGAAGCGAGATACAGCTCTTAAAGCAGAAACGTTTAAACCGTGTAGCAAAATGTATCAGTGCTCTGTACTTAGAAGACTTAAATGGTGCTGACTTGCAGTTAGCTTTTCTAAACAGACAGATATAGCATTTACAACACCATAAAATGAGTGTTTGCTGGAAATCAGGGACAAAACCAGCAGCTCTGATTTAACATCTGGCACATCTTACTGGGAAAGAATCTACAGTACTCCAAACATTGGCTTCTTAAAAATATTAGTATCTGCAAATCACCAGGTGTTTGTACAACAGTGCTATATCAGGCCAGGAGAAAGGTTAAGTGAAAATATTACTCCTTGAATCTGAGTTTGAGTTCTCTTGCTGTTATGTACTTGGTTAGCTGTCAGGTCACATATGATGCACACTTCTTGCACTAAAGGGAAAGCAACTGTTTGAATCTCAGCTAAAACTTATTTTTCATATTTATAGTTTATTTTCTCATCGAAAATGGAGGTTACTGGTGAAAATGGTATATGAGTAACATGATTACTGGTAAATAGTGTACACAAGCTAGGGAACTGATCTTGGATGTGTTTGGAAGAATTGTTCTGTTATCACGAAATATTTTGTGTAACTTGAATTTACTTAATTTACTTCTAAATTAATTTTTTCTTCAGCCATTTGACTTTGTTATGACTGATATACACTTTCAAAGAGTTTACTGATATATATGAAGAAAGTTTTGCAAGTGATGAGTACTGTGATTAAATAAACTGAGAAAAGCAGGAGCCTAGCTGTTTTAATTTTAATTATTTGATACAAGAGGATAACAAAGAGCTAAATATCTTGCATTGTCTGCATGACCAATTTGTAAAAATTCTGAGATTCACAGTTAGGAAAATAAATCTTTTCCAGTCACTAAACCCTTATGGTTACCTTTTTATTGCTGTCTGTGCAGAGTTTATCTTTGTGGAGTTCTTTTGTTACGGTAAAGACACCATGAATAGTTGGTTTGAATGGCTGATTTCTCAGTTTTTGTCCACGTGTATAGTGGGTTGAAATGAAGTTGAAGATGACAAGGGACTTTGTAGCTAGAATCTTTGCGTGTTTGACTGCAATTCATTCCTTTTTATGGCTCATGCTTTGACAAGTAAAATGTAGCTGCTTTTGCTTTCCAGAATGAATCTCAAGTGCTCCAGATGTGATGAAGCCAATTTGTGAAAAATCATGTAGGCAGAGGCAGTCAGGTTTTTTATTGTCATCCCCACCCTACACAATCCCTTATGGATGATAGCCCAGTAAAAGGTGCAGTAAAAATCAGCTTTGATTTTTGGACAGCAGTTTTCTCTTCCACATCCGTTTTCTGTCAGCAAGCTTAGGTAATACAATGTAAGAAACTATAATGGCAGCTGTATTATGTATTTTGTATTACTTCTGATTTTTCCAACTCTGCATTTTAAACTTCTTTATGTGGACTACTGTCCATAGCTTTCTCAATGAGAATTTGTTCTAGAGAAGCTTCCAGTACTTAAGTCTCTGAACTGTATGTACTATATTGAAGTAGCTTCTGTGCTTGCCAAAGAAAGCAGTGAAAGCTGCCCTGGTATCACTGCAGGGCTTAAGTCTTCTCAGCAGCTTGCACACCTCTTGGGACAGTTCCTGGCCATCCTCAGTGAGGTGATGTGGTCTTACTGCCTAAAGCAATTCTAATAGGGAAATTTTGTTGGTATTCACAATGGACTTTCCAAATCATAGTAATTTTAATTTTGGTTTTCTCAGATTTCCCCAGTTTAAGCCAAGAAAACATGCTTCATTTAAGATTCACTTTATATTAAATATTTCTGTTATTTCCCCACATTATAGCTATATGTAAACAGCTGGGATTGCACTACTCTATGTTAAAGACAATATATTAACAAAGAGAGTAAGTACTTTCATTGTAGTATTTGAGAGCTCAGTAGTAGTTGAATTTGTGAATTTGAATTTACATAGTGACTTGCATGCAGAGGTTGCTAGAGGAACCTCTCAGTGTGGAGTTGAAAACTACTAGAAAATGTTAGTGAATATAAAAATGAAGTAGCGATGCATACAATGTACACGCATGTATACATGTTCACTATCAAGTATTCCAGGGTGATTCCTTCAGAATTGATTTCTAAGTGATGTACAACAATCTGGTTTCCAGTTACCTGTGCTAATTCCATCAGTTACCTTTGAAATTCATGTTAGCCTCTTTGAAAGCAGCCTGCTCCCTTTACTTCTAATTGTGTCTTGGCTGTGTGTTCCAGAGTTTTAGCTCTTGTCTGGATGCTCTTTTCTAAGCTACTTTCAGTGAGGAAAAAAATCACAAAGGGTTTGTTACTGCCTTGTGGATGTAAATAAGAAATGCTTTATGATAGATAATAACTAGCAAATAGTGGATACGCAATACCTGAACAGACACTGTCATTCTGAATTTTAATCGTTTCACTGCTGGAATTCAACGGAGACCTTAAGTGCTAGACAGTTTTAAAAATTTTGCTGCTTATCGAGATTGAAAAAGTTTGGAAATTTTGAGTCACTGTTTCTAAGTAGTATTGGGGTGCAAAGTAGATGCTAAACTAAAGGGAAGTTCTCTGCCTTTCTGTGAGAAAAACTTTCTCACAAAAGATGGGACATTTTGGAATGATCAGAAGATATAGATTAGACTTTTTAATAAAATGATTTGAGATGTAAGATAGGTACTTTGTGTTATTGTAAAATCAGAAGGAAAGAGGACAGATGTTCAGCAGAGGCTGGCCATGGTAGTAATTTAAATTATTGAACCATATAAACCATATCTTTGTGTTTATGGTGTAGATTTCCTCCTCCTTTTTATGCTCAGTGTGTGCTTGTATGTAGGTGCGAGGGAAAACTGAGCAAAGGGTCTAGAGGGATACAGTGAGGGGTAGGAATACAGCAGGGCATAGCCAAGGTCGTCAGCTGCTATGTGCTGACAAAATCAGGTGAGAGCTTGCAAAGTCCTGTAGAATCCTAATAGACTCCAGTGCAGAATCCTGCAAATCTGATGGTGGTTGGCCTCTGACAAGCATATAATTCTAGAAACACAAGGAATGAAAGCTTTGAAGATGATGCATTGAAGATGATGCATTTGCATGCATATATGCGTTTGGGGGAGAAATAGAAAAGGAAGAAGAGAGCTTTCTGGCTATTCATTTACTTTCATCGTTATTTTTATGCACCTGCTAGTAATATGTATTCTCTAAAAATATCTTTTCGTTACAGTTGATGTATTCTCGTGAAAATGCAGCTCTTCCAAAAACAATCTGCATTTCTGAAGCATTTTATGGTTGATGGCTGTATCATAACTTACAGGTTTTCTTAACCCTATGATGTGTGAGCCCATGCGTGATGCTATGTGCTCCCCTTTCCATTCTTTGTTTTCTCTCCCTCTTTCCTCAGCTGGGGAAAGAGGGCCATGCTACCTGTACTTTGGATTCTCCCAGCACAGGAGTGAAAGATTCATTTTCTACCTCTATATAAGGCAAGATTAGAGTGTAGCCTGTTTCTACTTATTTAGGAAAACAAAGCAGTATAACAGGAAAAATACTGAACTGCCAATATCTGAACTCTTCTCAAATGCAAAAATGACCCCATAATTTTCCCCTCCTGGAAACTTTCAACTTCTCCTTAGCCATCCCCAGTTGAACCATTTGGAGCTTGGCTTGTAAATCCCTGAGTCAGATTCTGAAATAATTTTTCCTATCCAGTTGCACTGGAATTGCAGTTTAGTTAAACACAGATTTGTAATGTGACTGATGTGCTGGTAAGAATGAGCGAAGGTGCATCAGAAATGCAAATTTTTCAATGCTACTGTACAAATGACCCATTGCTTTTGTTTTACAGCACAGTTAAGTAGTGTGTTACTGTGTTTTTGTTGGTTGCTATGAGAAAATGAAGAGAATTCTAATCTTCTTGTCTTTTTGCAGCTTTATGCATAGAATTCCCTGCAATGTGAGTCATTAGTGCAGGTGAGAATCTTTCTCAAAAGAAATATAGCTGGATGATTTCCTTTTGCACATTCAGTCCTCAAAAAGCTTTCTGTTGAGACCAGATATGTTGTTTTTTTTTTTGTTGTTGTTGTTTTGTTTTTTTTTTTAAAATAATAGTTGCAACACCTACTGTTCAGTAGTTGGCAAACACCTGTTGTTTTTTGATGAGTTTATTAGTGTTCAATAATGGATGGAAATTTAAATGCTTTAAGTGATGCATTGTAGTCTACAGTAATTCTTACCTCCTTTTCCACATCTTCAACACAGAAGTAGTAAGTACCAACACAGAATCAGTAAATGCCAAAGGTGCAGAGGAATATCTGGAAAAGGAAAATGGAGGTACAGACGGACTTATATAGCTCAGAAACCTGGCAATATTGCACACTAGTCCCACAGCATATGTAAGTGTTAGCCTTGATATGTGGTTGTTTATGCCATGTAATGCTCCTTTAAGCCATGCCCACCAGGTCAGGCGAATTCTTCTCTTGCAGACAGCTGTCAGGAGAGGTTGCTATCTTGATGGACTTAATACTTGCCACAGTAAATTATAGTATGTTAATTTAAAGATTACTGGTAGGCAAAACACTTCTGTCTAGTGCCATCCATCTTATGATGGATGCTCTTAAAAAATAAACATTTGTGATTGTGAGTAGGTGGCTTGTAGCCTGAAATTCTGCAGCCTTGACTGGGTTCTCCTGTTGCTAAATGCAGAGGGCAGTGGGAGAGAAGTAGGGGTTAAAAGCATTTTGCAAAGCTCTCTTGCTTGAGCTGAATCAATTGTAAAGTGGTGCTTTGATGTAGGTTTCCAAACAATGAGTAAAGAATAATAAAAATTCCTTTTTTTTTTTTTTTTTCCAAGAAGAAATGAGGTAACAAAAAATGTTTTTGAGATTTTTTTTTTTTTTTAGATATGTTTGTTATGCATTTGTTAGCTTTTTTCCCTTGATTGTATTATTGTTAAAGCTCCTATGATTACAGCATTATGTGCAGTTGACAGGAAGGATATGCAGATTGTTGAAAGGAAAGTGCAAAAGTTTAGAAATATTCCCATTCTTCTTTAGTTAAATTAAAACTGAAAGAATTCTTTAAGAACCCAAGTATTTGACAGCCTTTAGATGTGCAGACGTGGTCAGCACTTCTAAGTCTTCCTACCTGTGGATGCTTTGCCATTAGGAAATCCCAGGCCCGCAGTGCGAGCTGCTGTGGGGGTTGGCACAGAATTCTGAGGAGGGGCTGCAACATCTTCACTACAAATCCTGAACGGTAAAGTTGGATTAGGCATCTTTCTCAGCAGTTTGTGATATGCTATATGCTTTTATTAAAGGGTCGACTAATTAGTGGTATTTAACTGTGTAAAACAGGAAGAGAAGCCCTGGAATGGAGAACATGCTAAAATGCCTATATAAAGTTAAAAACTTTAGAACTCTTGTGGTTTTCTTTTTTTTTTTTTTTTTTTTTTTAATACCTATCTTCTGTCATTCCTTTGAGGGTTCTGCACAAATGAGAGATTGGAAAGTGTGAACATGCTGGAAAGGAAGAGATGCAGAATATTTATAAGATACTTAAAAGTAGGATAAAATATTATTTAATGTTTATAGTAAATGTGTGGGAAGCTGAATATTTTTTGTATATAGTATGTTGATGTATTTTACAACATTGTATATATGCTATGGGAATGTCATTGAAACTGTGCTGACATAGGCCAGCTGAGTAGCTTTCCTGTCTCATATATAGAAAAGTGCAGCTCTTACTGAACTGAGCCTCTTCTTTCAAAGGGTTTGTATCTTTAGCTGTTTTTTGTGGGAACTTTGGAGACAGGAAATGCAGGATCAAACCTAAGGGGGGGAAAAAAAAGGAGAAAAAGACTTACAGAGGGAGAAAAAGTCTGCATGGATGCTGCAAGTAGAGGTAGATGGTCTGTACTAACTGCTCTTCTTGTAAGTATGGGGAAAAAGGTCCAAAGAAATCCAACATATAAAGAAATAAAAAATTGGGATAAGAACCTAGTCATCCTTCATACACTTCTGTGATATCTTACAGAATGCTTCTATCTAATAGAAGTTCTCCTGAAGGGTCATTTGGGCAAATTCTACTAAAGGTTTTGGAATTAGGAATGTGATTTGAGGAACTTAAGAATGGGAGGGATAGGAAAAGACTATTGAGTCAAAGAACAACACCCATCGACATCTTGGTTGAAATAAAAGGGTTAGGTTAGCAGATGCATCTCGAATTCTGGACAGAGCTGCAACCACATGTGTATGAATCTGGTCCCTGTACCACTCCTCTCAACACTATATTGATAAATCATTTTGAAGCAAAGTGCCAGGTACGTGACATACGTTCTGGGAAGAATTAAACATTGTACTCAACAGTGCGGAAGACTTAAAGCCTTTCATGGACCTCTGATGAGTACGGTCTTTAGTAGTCATGTCTGAACTAATAGCACGCTATCCTTTCCCTGTCTCATTTAAAAAAAATAATAATAATTCCAGGCTTTACTGTACTACAGCAAGTAATTTCTACTTGCATTATGTTCTGACAAACACTCACTGCAGACATGAGACAGAGCAGTGTAAGTTTTGGCTTCCAAAACTGAAAGTGTCTCAGCATCAGATTACTGCTTTACAAATGAGCAGCATTTTTCTTTTTTTTCTTTTTTTTTTTTTTTGCTGTGGTCTTGTGGTCTCATATTAATACATTTTCAAAATGGAAATTCAATGAATTAGATTATTTTTCCTCACTGTTTCCCGTGGGATATCTAACCTATGTTACTTGTTTTAATTAAATTACCACATTTTCCATATGATTAAATGCCTGAATAATGAAGACTTATGGGAGTCAATTTTAATGCACCGTGCATGAATATGAGCAACAAGGGGAAACATGTGATTTTACTCTAAGTGAAAACTTTTAGTAGCAAATGTTTCACCTCATCTCTTTTCAGATCAAATGAAAGTTGCAGAACAGTGAAATATAAAATACAGTATCAGATAGTACTGTTCAACGGGTGGGAGCACTTATCCTCTGAAGGAAATACAGAGGCTGTTGGGGGAAAACCAGAAAAGGTAGAGTAATTCTGGAGACATTCCAGGCAAACATTTTCACAGTTATGGTATAGCACACACTGGTTTTGGGGGCAAGAGCCACTAACCATATAGCAAAGTATGCCTTGGAGCAGACTTAAAGGGACTTGAGTGTCTTTTGCTTTTCATTTAGAGATGCCTGGTGTTGGAATCATGATGGGATTTGTCTTAGCATGGATAAGTACTGGGTATTTAATCTAAAAACTATGCCAGTGACTCTTAAGTCCTTAGTGGTAAATGCAGGCAAGAAGTCAGATATTCCATGTAGGGGAAAAAATGTATTTTAAAGTCTATTGAATTTTAGTTGTAGAGAAGAAAGTACTGCAAATTCTAAGGTAAGCGCTGCTTTAGATTTGATAGGGAGAGTGTGGGGGTGGCATAGGCCTCATCCTTACATGAGGGGAAACATAGTAGCATAGCAGAAATAGGAACAGCTTCCCATTCTGACCTTCAAGCACTTAAAGATGTGGTTTTATTAAATTTTAGAGGCTGATAAGAAACTGTGAACTGTTTATGATGAAACCCAACTGTGAAAGGAGACAATAAAATTGTCTGTCATAATGCTTATAGCAACACTATCAGCCTCCACTCTTTGATGAAACATTTTTTGACTTATTTTACCCTGCTTTTTGTTTACAAACTGTGGTTCTTAGTGATCTTGAAATACTATGGTGGTTTATTCAGATTAGATGCTTTATGGAAATAAATATTTCTGAGGTGATTTGAGAACCGTGGTCATGGTTGCCATACAATTGTGTTAATTTTGGTTGTGTTCCTCAAGAAGAACTGCAAGATCCCACACCATCCTTGAACTTGTCTATGTCCAGCTGACCCCCCAGCCTATAGAATAAGTTTTTGATACTTTTCCCTAAATGAATTGACTTCACAATAGGTGTCAGATAACTTAATCCCAGTTTTAGTATTGTTGTCTCAGACTCTTGGCCCTTCTTTTGTCCTCTTTCATACTAGTCCACCATATTGATATTTATTTCCATCTGAGTCCCTAGAAAATTCTTGTTTTATAACATGCTTACAACTGACTGGAGTAGATATTTCTGACCTTCAGAGACTCGATTTTCAGCTTTTGTTCAAACCAAGGTAATAAATACGACGAAGTGGCAAATCCACTTCAGCTGTTTCTTTGTATCTTATTTGATTTCTGGAACCTTAGGTATTTTTCAGCTAAGGACTTCTCATATGTTGCTCTCTCACTACCTGGAGGATTGATTATCTAATCAAAGAAGGCTCTTTCTTAAACATACCTCTTGTATTAGGTCCACGTTACACTGGATGAATTTTAAGTTTCTTGTTTTGTATGTATTGTATCCTTGACATTTTTTATTTTGAAAATCTTTCATAGTGTTGAAGTGAAGCTTATTTTCCTGTAGACGATAATAGACAGTATCTCTCTATCCTGTTTAACAGTAGTCACTCCATGTGTTGTTTACAGGTGTTATTTCGCTGTTAATGTATGATTTTACTGGCATATAAGATTTAAAATGTTTTCAGTTAGTCTAGTCTTTGGACTTGTAGGCAGCAGAGAGCTTAAGGTGTAGCTAAAGAGGAATAAAATAAGAAAATGCCATTTTGCTTCCCAAATCTGAGAGGAATAATTGATTCAGAATCTGGTGTTTGAAATTCCCTTTGGTAAGAAGAGAAGGAAAATATCAGATCCAACATAGGCAAGCTGAAACTATTCAAAAATTTTCCAAAAATATTGCCCCATAACTTTGTGTGGTTGTTTTTTGAGATCATGAGGTTTGTTGAAATTGTTTTCCAACAGAAGTTGCAAGCCATTTTGTTGAACAACAGTGATACGGGGCAGATCATTTTTTGTTCTGATATGGCATAGCCTGAAATTTATATTTTGATTCCCAAAGTATTATGATACACAGCTTCAGGAAAGGTAGCTTGTTTTTTTTCCTTCAAGACTAATTTTTGGGAGTTCTTTTGTGTTAAATCTTTTAAGAAAATGTTTCACTCTCCTGCAGTGAGGAGAGTCATTGCTTTTCTAATACTCTCTTAGAATTGCATTGTACATAGAACTTTATTATATGACTTTGTGGTGCAGGCTTGAAAACAGCCTTTTCATTTTCTGCTCTCCATTTGCTATTAACAGGTTTGTTGGATCAGTTAGCCTCCTTTTCTTGCTCTTGTTCTCTTTCCATACAGCTCACACTTTCCTTCCCACAATCTGTCATCCTACTTTCCTACCAAACAGAAAAGAACCATTTGTTATAAGTTTAAAAATAAATGTTAGGCAACCAGAAGAGAGTTAACAGACAGCCAAATAGTTTTCACTGATGATCTTTCCTGATCTTTGTCCCACTGCATAAATAAGGGAAGAACTAAACTACTATTACATCCAGAGATGAGCAAAAGGCATATGTGAATGTTTATTAACTTTCCCCTTTAGAGATTTATTTCATTACTTGCTTAAATATTATGAGAAATATATTGATTTAAAACACAAAAAGCATACATCATATTCCTTCCTACTGAGGTCTTGCTCTTGTATAGATGAAATCAAAAGTGTTCTGGCCTTGAAGCAACAACGTTTTTAGGTTGACCTCTGGATGCCTACTAAACTGCAATGAAAGGACTTTGAGGATAAAGAAGTATTTCATAGTTGCAGTCAGCCAAGAGATATTGCTGTCTCCCAGGTTTCTGATTTTAAAGCCAGTCTTTAGCATTCCATCAATAGATAATCACTAAGTCAAAACCTATAGTGGATTATGTTAAATAGGAAGGACAGAATGAAAGACAGTCGTAGAAAATAATTTGGGTTGAAGTCATTCACAGGTGATTCTTGATGTAATGTTCCCTGAAACAGGTAAATTATTGAGAGGGTTTTTCTTTTTTTTATTTTTTCCACTGATTGAAAAGTTTAGGGACAGAAAAGCTAATAGCAAGTGCTCTGCGGGAGAGCACCACTACTAAATTGGTGAATAAACATTTTAATAAAGGTATTAGAAAAAGTAACTTGTGAGTCCAGAAGAAGTATGCAAAGGACCTAATGTGTGGGGAAAGTGAAGGGCTGAGTTATGAGACATAGTGTTTCCAGAGGAAATATGGAGTAGTCTTAACCCCCCCAAATACATGATTCTAACACACTGAAGCATTAGATTATGTTCTAATGTTGTGTGCAGTCTGTACTATGTACAGTTCTTTTGATCTTCATCTATGAATTGAAAGACCTGCAGTCAAGAGGAATACTTAGAGTAATGGTAAGTCATTTTTTAATATAGGATTTGGTTGCCATTTGAAGCAATGACTGAAAGAAAATATGGCTCTTTGATATTGAAACAAAATTTGTTTTTTCTTTTTCTATAAGAAAACAAGTTGTTTCGTCCATGAATAAATTCAGATTCGGAGTTAGGATATTCGTAATCATTACAAGGAGATATTCTGTCAAAAGAATTAGTTTTAGACTAGGCTACATGTGCTTGGTTTGGAATTGCATGAGTTTGCTTAGACTGGACCCATTGACCCAAGTCATATGATAAGCTGAGGTCTTCTGTGTTTGTGGATTTTTTGATGTAGTTCTAGACTGATGTTACTGCTATGTCTGCTCTTTCTCTTGAATCATTTCCGCATTCTGCTGTTTCTGTTTGTATCTTTAGTGACTCATTGTTTTGTCCAGTGGGTTATTTTTCAGAATATTGGTTGGAGGAGGAGTAAGGATTACTGCATGTGATGTTTGCTGGGGATTACCTCTCAAGATATGAACAGACTGCCAAAAGTGAAGGTACTTTAGGAATAGAGTCATTGTTAGTATTTCTCTTTTTTCCAAACAGAGAGTTAGGTCTTGACCCTGTAGTGCAAACAGAAGAACTCTAATTTGTTTCTATAGAAAAGCTCTATTCTATAAACATTTACCCTTCAAAAAAAAAAAAAAAAAAAAAAACAGAACAAAACAAAAAAAACCTATCC